>NW_027503809.1:0-29213 GCF_021521415.1 Bidens hawaiensis
TTCGGCCTTAGCCCCAACCGTTCCCTAGTCCGATTGCGGCCTAAGCTTGACCCGAACACATCATAAAGTTCGATCTTTTAAGCTAAAACGTTCCAACTAGGTTCAAGGGTTCATTTAATCGAGCAGTTTCCATTTTCGGGTTTATTACACTCATGTTTATTATCAAGTTTACAAATTTATGCTTCGTTTATACCTGATCTATTCTAGACTCAAGTTTCAAGGCTAAACATTTTATAAAAACGTAAACTTTAGATCAAAACATACCTTGACGTGTTCGTTTGATCTCGTTTGGCTTGATTATGAACTCTAGATCCCGTATTTATCTTGTATAATAAAGATCTAATCACCAACTAGTGTTCGTTTGGCCTCGTTCCTCTCCCTAGCTCGCGGTCCGAATATAGTGGATGTGTGTGTGTGTTTTTGAGTGTGTAGGCAAATATGGAAAGATGGAATGAAGATTAGGGTTTTAGGGTGGTTTAAGGGAGTATTTATACTCCTTAAAGCCCATGGACCTAAGGACCATTCCCTTTAATCCATCTTAATTAGTCCAAGTCCATGATCTTTTCCTTATTAGACGTTAGTTAATATTATTAAACGCACGACAATTTAACGCAACTTTCTTTATTTATTATTAGAATGTTTAGGATGTTACATTTTGTCAAATGATCGTTTCATAGTGTTTCACCTCTAATATGGCTACAAACCCGTTATAGAGTCAAGCTTTAAGGAGATTATAAACAACAGGATCCAAGTTAAGCGTGTGAACCATAAAACACAATATAAAAAAAACTAATGTTTTTGCGTTTTAGGTAAGGATACCTTAGAATACTATGAGAGTGTGTGTATGTGTATATTTATGATTAGATGAATTATTAATAAGTTTATAAATAAGTAAGTGCATTATAGAATCAAGTAGGTAAACACGTATAAGAAACTCGTATAGGGACCCTAAAGCATAAACTATACTAGGCCTTTACGTCTAACCACCTATCCTATAGTTGATGGCTATGATACCAATCTGTCACACCCCGACCAAAAGCGACGGAAACTTCGGGGCACGACCGATTGCTCATTTGCACAACGACACTATTAAGTGACAATATTTAAACAACTCATTTAAATTCCTAATATCATAAATAACACAACATTGTTCATACTAATAATCGGATAAATAGTCAAACAAATAAATTGTTCAATTATGTCTAATAACCTAAGCGGTCACAAGATAATAGTTCTTCAAGTCTCCAAATAAACCAAGTAATAAACATGTAACATTGCATAAAATAAACTTTGTCAACACGAATGTTGGTGAGCAATTTTCATGGTTTTGAACAATAAGTATATAATAGATGAAATCCACAACTCGTATATGGAACAATAAATAATAGCAACAATTTAGATATGCAAATAATTTGAGACACCTTTCTATATGGTAACAACCAAATATACTCGAAAAATAGTTGTCCTATGCTACTAGCAATTAAGCTAAAATAGTTAGGGGAACATATGATCATACTTAATAGTTTTAAAGAGGCTAACCCGCCTAATGCAATAAACATATAGCATGTAATCAGGTAAAGCATATTACACCAAATCGAGCATTTATTTAAGTAACATATACTAAAGAGTATGATTACTACATACCCAAATTCCATAGAACTATGAAAATTATGGTTACCACATACCCAAATACCATAAAACTATGAAAATTATTTTTGAAGTTATAATATTCAAATCTTACATATAACATCTTTATTGAACTATTTAAACAAAACATTTAAACAAGAGTTCGATTTCGGTTCGGTTCTCAACTCGGGATAAAACCGAGGCTAGTGACCACATACCCAATACCATGGAACTCATTTAACATAAATTAGAAACTAAACTAATTTTAATTTAAACAAGACTATTAGGAATTAATGGAAATATATTATAATTAAGGACTATAATGAGTCATCCATGTAGCCATGCCTTGTAGCGTATCACCTCAACCGACAATGGCCGGAGAAGGCGAAAGCAAAAGGAAACAAGGGGTGAATATTATATATATGTTGTACAACAAGCTTCAATTACTATGCAATAAATTAAAATTAAAGAATGGTTCTTGTTTGACTTCAAAGAGTTAAACTAGTAAGAACCTTGAAGAGATGAACTTATGATCTTTGTTTGAGAGAGAAAGAAGTGAATGAGCAAGTTGTAATGAAGGAGATGGGCTTGTTTATATAGGGTAATGGTCAAAGATTATGTCCATGTTTTATTTCCAAGCTTGCATGTGTTTTTAAATGGTTAAACAAGTCAAACAATGCAAACAAACAACAAAAATCGTCAAACTTGTTGCATCCATCAGGAGGCGCCATGCGACCAGGCCACCACCCTTGGCCGTGCGGCGCAACATGGTTAGGGGGTGGAGTGGTCTGGTCCAGTTTGTTTCGGGAGTCGTTTCAGGTCCTCGAAGTTTGTTTTCGATGCGCTTTAAGCGTTTTAAAAGCTGTAAAAGGTGTTTTCAAAATTCAACAAGTGTGAGATGATTATGTAACATAAAAACCCATTATTTTATATTATCGAAAGATAAGGATTACAAATCGGGTCGGTTTACAGTTCAATCGTACAAACAAGTTAGCCCAAAATTGACGAATGTCACAAAGAGATTCAGGCTATGAAGACAAAGAACACTAGACGAGGGGGGGAGTATGTTGGTACACGTTTTGTGCGTCCCGGTAATTGTTTATTGTATTTGGTCTTTGTATAAAGTATAAGGGGTATTTTGGTAATTGTATAATGAACATTCGCTAATGTAAGACACATTCGTCAGAGTAGCTAATAACGAATGTGTCTCCACGTGTTTATTTGTGTTCATTCGTTTGACTTGTTAATGAATTTGAACAACGAATGTGCTTATCTGTTAGTTTAACATATGGATGTTAATGTATGATAGCAAATGACGCTCATTTGTTATGGCTTGTATAACGAATGAGGTCAGCGTCTATAAATACACTGTAAAGTATTGAGTTATTATCAGTTCTTATTATTATCGTTTGAGTATTGTTATACTGTCCAACTGATCTCATAATAAACATTGTGCACACGGTAACGTAAATCTAATCCATATCTAAGACTGGATCCATAAACGTAATGATCTCGTAATCAATCGTACATTGGTTTCTCAGTTACAAACTAATTAGAATATGACAATCACAATAGTGTTCATGACGTCATCAATGTTCTCATAACCGTTTACATGTGAACACAAATCATGAACTAAATCACCGGAAAAAAAGTTGTTGTGATGCTTCCAAAAAGACGTGAACAGTGTCCTTGCTAGAATAGTTAGGTTTATTGTTAAAAAACAGTTATCCTCGCCGGAAAATGTTTGTTTACGCTAGAAAAATCTGTTGTGGCTAGATACTCGCCAAAAAACGAAATTAGCTGGAATAAGTTTTTATACTTGCCAGAAAGACGGTTATTTTGCCGGAAACATCAAAAATCACACGGAAGATCAATTTGAATACACGTTCAAGCTCGAACACACTCGTATATTAATCCAAAACATATTAAAACATATGCATCAACAGATTTTAATCCGAATCAAGTAAAAATCAAACCGATGAACACCAATGCTTCGGAATTAAAATCGAACACATTAGAAGCAACGATTTCACCCGAGATTCAGTGATTAGATGGAGAATCAAGCACCGGAAGCTCTGATACCACTTGTTTTTCCGGATGAGGATCAATGAACTCGATATTCATATACAAAACCGAAAACGCACGGTGTTTGTTTCGGTACGCACAAGTACTAATCGATGAATGAAAACGACCGAGTACATAAACAAGATGGAAATAATAACGCGTTGAAGCTCGTATATAAATTTTGGCAGAGTAACGTTAAAACGGTGTGTGTAAAGTGAACTATTTGTAACTAATTCCACAATAACAAATGAGACCTATATAAATAGTGTGCTGCACATTTGATATTCAATCAAGACTCATTTGCTACAAATTCTTCACATTCGCTACACATGCACGCCATTCTAACGGATAAGACTAGACTTTTATGACTTCTTCATTCATTATGCATGCATTCTCATTCGTTAAGCTTGATCTCTCATTCGTTTCCCATTTTTTAGACTTGTGCTTCTATCTATTTGTTAAACTTGCATGTTTTAACGAATAAGTCACATGTCGAGACTAAATGACTAAAAGGTGATTAACTCTCAAAACTTGTCACATTTCATGTACTAACAATTGTTTAAGTACATTTCAACTCGTGAACAATGGTTCATGAGTTTTTGTTTGACCAGCTGTTGGATCAACTCATAAAGGATTCAATAATCTTGGAACTCATCAGTTTGTTAAGGTACCAATGTATTCATTATGTGTTATTAGTTCAAGAAGTATCTATCAAGTATCAGATAAATGTTGGGTTTCAACGGTGGTTCGGCACGAAAACGGTCAAATATTTTAAACCCGTTTTAGTTAATACTTTCGTTTCGATAAATATTTATCAATATTAATATACAAAGATATAAAAACGCAGCGGATAAATAAACGATTAACACGAACCATAAACCGAAACCCAAAACCCAGATCCGATTACAACTTACAAGCACGATATATAGTTAAAACAACCATAGATATAGTTTAGTTTGTACCTCGGTTATCAAAACCGGGTGAGACACCGAGGGATAACAAATAAGGCTAGATCTTGACACAATCAAACACCAACAGCAGTTCCGGTGAGACCTGCGGATCACGGATGCTCACGGCGGTCAGCGGAGGATTCCGGCGACAGCGGAAGCAACAAATGAAGGTTGCAGACGTCAGCAGACAGCAGCAAACACCAACCTAGCGACTCTTGTTCAAACGCAGCAGCCCGAGGACAGCAACAGCAGCTCGCCGGAAAAGCGAGCTTGCCGGAAAAATGGTGTTTCCTAAAAGCGGCGGCTGTAGGTGGCGTCGGGGAGCTGAGGTGGTGGTGCGTGTGCAAAGGACGTGCAGCAACAGCAGTGGCAAGGACTACCGGACTGATAGGTTGCCAGAAATGGGTCACCGGAAAATCGGGTAGCCTAAAAACGGCGCCGACAGCTGGTGTGTAAGGAAGATGACGATGATTAGGGTTTTTAGGTTTTTGTAAGGTTAATTTTATAATAATATTATCATATACTATATATAGTAATATTATTAGGGTTTAATCAAATTAAACCAATTTGGGCTTGAGCCCAATTAACCAAACAAAGCCTTTAACCATCATCCGGTCCATCTAATTGATTGTGTCGGGCCCAATTTACATTTAAGTGGGTTTAAAAATCTTTACCCAAGGTGTAACTCATACCGGGTCATATTCGGGTTGGTCCGGTTGACTTGACCCGAACCGACCATTAAATCCAACAGTCTCCCACTTGGACGGATTTGGGTCAAGTATCACAACGCTAACAGCTAGAGGCGTTCTAGCTACACATAGCTGTCCGCAACCAAATATGTCATTTTTTAAATCCATAACCAAAGTATCTTGGAATACCTTATTGCAAGATAATGAATTTATAGTAATCGTTGTCATCTATCCTTTCTGTATAAGACATTAATTGAACAATGAGACATGGATCAAATCAATCTCATACAGTGTTCAATTATTATAGTTCTCGATATAGAGTCAAAGTGGTCCAATCAAACACACAGTAAGTTTGGGTGAGGCCTCACACTTTTCCAGTTTGAATCAACAAGGGCGCCAAGATGTCTAACTGTTACATTTTAATGTAAGAGTACAGAATCTCATCTTGACTACATACAACTCCCACTGAACTCCAGAATATTCCCAATCAGTGCCTTTATGGCTGGCAGTAACGCAACAGCGGTTAACATGATCAAAGAATGTCCCTCGGTAAAAGAAAGTTCCAATATGTATCTCAGGTCTAAGGATACTAAATGAGCATAATATTATCAAAACATCTTATGATCAAGATCCATGAAGATGTTTGATGTGAGTTACATCAACGTCATTCATAATTAGGTCTGTGAGTTTGGAAGTCAACTACTTGAGTCCAAAGTCAGAATAGTCTTAATTCAGAATCGTTCCCACGAGTCTGACCGACTACGGATAATTTAGAGTACAATATTCATGGATTAAAAGTATTAAAATGAACACAATTGTATTATTCAACGTTTGCATATAACCATTAAATCAAAAGTGAACAGAAAAGTACAACTGATTAAATGTTCATATATCCAAATACTAAATCAAAATAAACTACTAGCAAATCTAAGCCCGATAGCATCTCTATGCTGATCATGCTTGTCCTGAGTCATTGGCTTAGTAAACGAGTCAGCTAGTTTTTGATCTGTGTCTACTTTGCTTATTATGATGTCACCTCGTTCCAATATTTCTCGTACATAGTGGAACTAAAAATGTGCTTGGCCATGTGATTTTAATTGGGCTCTTTGGCTTGCGCAATAGCACCTGTGTTATCACATATTACATCGATCCATTTCCTAAACTTGGAACCAGATCGAGGTTGGCAATAAATTTCTTCATCCAAGCAGATTATGAGCGAGAAACATGTCGGTCATTCTGGAAGTTAGCGTCAGTGTAACACCTTACAGTGAGCTCCTCTTCCACTCCTCCAAACATGCTTACGAGACGTCAGGTCTAGTGCATAATATAGCGTACATGATAGAGCCAATCGCTGAAGCATATGAAATTGCTTGCATGTGCTTTGTTTCAATGTCCGTTTCCAGAGATTGCGATTTGCTAAAACGGTTCTTTTTGCAATGGAACAGCTCCTATCTTGGAGTTGTCCATTGAGAAGCGTGTCATGAATTTGCTTATGTATGTACTATGACTTAGCCCTAGAAGTCGCTTAGATCTATCTCGGTAGATCTTCTATTCCCAGAATATATGCGGCTTCTCCAAGATCTTTCATTGCAAAACAAGATTCCAACTAGTGCTTAACTTCCTTAAGCATAGGAATGTTGTTTCTAATTATCAGTATATCATCCACATACAAGATGAGGAATGATATAGTGCTCACACTAGCCTTTCTGTAAACACAAGGCTCATCTTCATTTTTGATAAAACCAAACTCTTTGATTTTATCATCAAAGTGAAGATTCCAGCTTCGAGATGCTTGCTTAAAATCCACTTGCTCCCTATTGCCCGACCTTCGGGGGGTAGCTCAATCAAGTTCCAAACTTGATTGCCATGAATAGATTGCAACTTGGCGTTCATGGCTTCACGCCGTTTCTCAGATTCCAGATCCAAGATTGCAGATTTGTAGTTAGTAGTTTCGTCGCCTGACTTGGCTACTAATAAGACTTCTGGACCATCCAGATGCCATAGGTATCTACAATTTGGTGCGGGAGTCCTACTACTTCTGCAAACGCTCGTGCTCATGTTTGATGTATCAGCAACAACAACTTGTTGATCAGATGCTCCAGCTTCCTTAGCGGTTGTTTGTGGTTCTTAAATTACTTCAAGATCGACAATGTAATCTCCAGTTCCTCGATCGAGAAATTTTTTCTCTAGGAAGTGTTCTTTCCTCTTGATAGAAATCATATTTGTATCAGGATGAAAGAAGTAATAACCGCTTTGGTTGTAGTATTTGACAAATGCGGAAGGCGGTCATAAGGGTGAAATTCCAAAGGGAGTGAGGCAAGTGAGTTCTACATATCATCGATCGAACCATGTTAAGCAAAGTTCGATTCCTCCTCTCGCTCACGCCATTATTATGGGGTGTGCCAGGTGGAGTGAGCTGTGAAACAATTCCACGCTCTTTTAGATGAGTAATGAACTCTGAGCTGAGATACTCTCCACCTCGATCTGATCGAAGTATCTTAATGGTTTTACCAAGTTGGTTTTCCACTTCGTTTTGAAACTCTTTGAACCTTTCAAAAGTTTCATACTTGTGTTTTATAAGACACACATAAGCCTATCGACTATAATCGTCGATAAAAGAAACGAAGTATCTTACATGGTTTCTAGTCATGGTTCTGAAAGGTCAACATCCATCAGTATGTATGAGTCCTAACAGATCATTTGCTCGTTCACTTTAATGAGTGAAGGAGTCTTTGGCGAGTTTGCCAGCTAAGCAAGACTCACAATTGTCAAAAGAGTCCGGTCCTCTGGATTCACGAATCACTTCGGATTGGAGTCCTTTAACTCTTTCTTTGCTTATGTGGCCAAGTCGGCAATGCCATAAAAATGAATCATCGATGCCAGATCTGATATGTTTTGAAAGATTATATATGTTATTATTAGTTTGAACATCAATCTCATAAATACCATTTCGAGGTTTAGCCTCAAAATAAAAGATATCATTTAAGTAAGTAGAAATAGCCATGCCATTGAAAACGTACTTAAAACCTTGTTCAAACAACAACGAAACTGAAATGATGTTTCTGGTCAAACCAGTAGCATACAAAAAAATATTCAAATGAAAAACTAGGTCAGATGGACAAGTAAAATCAAATACTCCAGTTGTCAATACTGGTACTCTCTTCCATCTCCAACGATGAGTTCCATGCTGCCTTTATTCAGTTTCCTCCACTTCTCAGGCTCCTGCAAGACATTAACGATGTGGTAACCACATCCGGTATCAAATACCCATGTGTTTCTAGAGACAGTGAAAAGTTCAATAACGTATATGGAAATACCTCGAGAAGAGCCTTCACCATTGGCTATCTTCATCTTGATCTCAGCAAGGTATTCGGGACAGTTTCGCATCCAGTGTCCCATTTGGTTGCATCGATAGCACTTGCGCTCCTCAGGGGGCGGCGGTGGTATCTTTGGAACCCATTTGTTAGCATTGGTGGCACGATGGGCAGCAATGTTAACATTCTTCTTTCCTTTACCCTTATAACCCCGATTCTTGGGATTAGGCTTCTTGACACCAGCAGATCGGACATTAGAACTTGATTGGTCCTAGAAGGAATGTTCATCTTAGCCGTCTTGAGCATGTTGTGAAGCTCTGGCACTGTCTTCACCCAGCCTTTCATATTGAAATTCATTACGAACTTGTCGTATGAGCTGGGGAGAGAGTTGAGGATGAAATCATCTGCCATCTCATTAGGCGGGGGATAATCAAGTTTCTTGAGTTGATCGATGTGCCCCTTAATCTTAAGAACATTCGCACTGACGGGAGACCCTTCTGCCATCTTGCAACTAATGAGTTGTTTCATGGTGTCGAATCGTTCTTGATGAGCTTGTTTCTGGAACATGCCCTTAAGTTGCTCAAGCATCTCATAGGCACCAAAGTCTTCTAAGCCTTTAGCAAGCTCAGAAGTCATGGTGGCTAGCATAATGCAGGAGACATCAGCCGAGTGATCCTTATGCTTCTCAAGAACTTTTCGAGCAGCGGCTGTGTTGTTTTCAGGCTCGGTTGGAACAGGTCCATCGAGAACATACAGGAGCTTTTCCATGGTGAGAAAAAGTCTCAAGTTGCGGTGCCATTCGATGAAGTTGGTACCGTTCAGTTTATCCTTCTCAAGGATAGTCTTAAGGGCGTAGGGTGAGTTTTCATTTGACGACATCTGCTTAACTAAGCAAAAGTAAATTTAATTAGTATTTTCGACGTTGTAGTCCCATTATTAATGACCCAATAACATTAATGAAATAGGAGCATGAGAATCCAGCTTCCAGTTATTAAAGGCAGCTGTAGCACATAACCTTAATAAGTGGTTAGGCAGACTGACAACGATTGCGAATTGTGAATAGAACACAACTCTCGGTTATGAGGCCTATAGAGACAACGATTGTCTGTATAGATACGTTTAGCCTCATCTTTGCCCACTTTAAGTCTCCAGACAGCTTTATCACGTAACAGGAGAGTAAAGTAATAGTTGTCCTAGTATAGTGACATGTGAAAGGGCCCGATGTGTCAACGAAACGCTTTCACCTTAATGGGATAGGCTAGAAAACAAGTGCGGTGTTGTAGCTCCAAACACTCGAAATTTCGCAGTATGCCTCAAGTGTGACTTGTAGTAGGATTGGCATAAACTATTGGTTTTAAATTGGGATTAATTTTAAAAATTACCAAATAGAGTAAAAGTCAAATTTTACTGTATTTATTATTTGGACGATATGATGAACCCTCTCATCTCTCAGGACACTTAGTTTTAAATAACCTATTAAAAAACTAAGTTTGTTGCGATACAACTAACCAATTTTAAGTTAATAGAAATCTATTAAGTTATTAGTTTTGGAAATCAAAACGTTTTTAATTTGCAAAACATAATTGGTTAATAAAATGTTTATTTTCAAATTTATTTGGTATTAGGTCGGTGATATTATAATCCTATTATTAACAATCCAAGCAACCACAATAGCAAATAATAATATGTAAATCCTTATGGCCAAAAGGTGATCGGTCTCGCTAGAGCCAATTAGTGAGACCGATCGGGTCAAGGGGTCACAACACAAAACAACCACAAGGATGGACTTCAAGGTGCATCCCGTCATCTTGTCCGAACTCCCACTAACTCCAAGAAATCCTTGAGCTCGTCCTCGGTTATCATCGCGTCTTCTATATTACAAATTTATAAACTAACAACAATTTGTCCTATTACAAATTTGAACCATCCAATATGGCCAAAAGAAAACCGAAAAATAAAATAACAACAGATTACAATTTTGAACCATTCATATGGCCAACTAACAAACTCAAGATCTAAACACAACCAAACAAACATGGGTCGGGGCCGGATTTACATATTCAAAATAAATAAATTTCGGGTCGTTTTGACTTGGTCAAATAAACTAAACAAAATTTTGACCAAATCCAAAATTACCCGAAAACTAATCTAGATCTACAAACTATAATCGATTTAAAGTTTGAGATGTAGATCCGGTTTAAACGAACCAGGATCGACTCGTACGTTGTAACCGGGGCTCTGATACCACTGTTGGGTTTCAACGGTGGTTCGACACGAAAACGGTCAAATATTTTAAACCCGTTTTAGTTAATAATTTTGTGTCGATAAATATTAATCAATATTAATATACAAAGATATAAAAACGCAACGGATAAATAAATGATTAACACGAACCATAAACCGAAACCCAAAACCCGGATCCGATTACAACGTTACAAGCACGATATATAATTAAAACAACCATAGATATAGTTTAGTTTGTACCTCGGTTATCAAAACCGGGTGAGACACCGAGGGATAACAAATTACGCTAGATCTTGACACAATGAAACACCAACAGCAGTTACGGTGAGATCTGCGGATCACGGATGCTCACGGCGGTCAGCGGAGGATTCCGGCGACAGCGGCAGCAACAAATGAAGGCTACAGACGTCAGCAGACAGCGGCAAACACCAACCGGGCGGCTCTTGTTCAAACGCAGCAGCCAGAGGACAGCAACAGCAGCTCGCCGGAAAAGCGAGCTCGCCGGAAAAACGGCGTTGCCAGAAAGCGGCAGATGTAGGTGGCGTCGGGGAGCTGAGGTGGTGGTGCGGGTGCAAAGGACAGATAGGCTGCCGGAAATGGGTCGCCGGAAAATCGGGTAGCCGAAAAACAGCGCCGGCGGCTGGTGTGTAAGGAAGATGATGATGACTAGGGTTTTAAGTTTTTGTAAGGTTATTTTATAATAATATTATCATATACTATATATAGTAATATTATTAGGGTTTAATCAAATTAAAACAATTTGGGCTTGAGCCCAATTAACCAAACAAATCCTTTAACCATCATCCGGTCCATCTAATTGATTGTGTCAGGCCCAATTAACATTTAAGTGGGTTTATAATTTGTTACCGCCGGTGTAACTCATACCGTGTCATATTCGGGTCGTTCCGCGTTGACTTGACCCGAACCGACCATTAAATCCAACAATAAACTCATAAATAAGTGACCATATGTTCAAAGACTTCTCATGGACTTTAATGATGAATCAACTCGTGAGCAATGCACGCGTTCAAAGCTGAAGACCTAGTAAAATATTGTTTTAGCTCTCTAGGGTTTAAGTGCCAATATATGTTAGGCCTATAAAAAGAAGGAGACATGACATAGGTAGGCACATGTTTCATTTAATTACTAAGGCAAGCAAACATCATTGTAATAGTTGCCCAGGAAACGCTAGAAACATTCCTTTTATAATTATTGTAACATTCATCTTTATGAATGGAAAAATCTTTTGAGTGAATCTTGCTAGCGCGTGCCATTTAATGCTTTCCTGAATAAGATCTTTGATTTTTATAGTGGATTCTGCATGCTTAACAAACAAAATCATCACACGGTTTAGGAATAATTGTCCTCATGTGGATTGAGTGGTTAATAAGGAGGGACCTGACAAAAATCTCCCTAGCTAGACTATTGAGAATTCTTAAGAATATAAGCGGTTGAGATTATTTCATTATTTAATAATTTATTACCCGCCTTTCACATCTACACATCATCTTATCAATTGATCAGCGTCGATTCTGAAGAGATATGAGTCATCCCAAACGCAGTACGTTGCATCTGCAAATAATTTCTTCTTTGCTGATGTGACATCTACTTTGGGATATACCCTTCAACAATGAAATTTGTTAAATTGGCAAACCATGGGTATTGTCTTGTGCACTAAAGAACATTAGGCCTTCAGTCAAAAACAAACATTGATCTTGACCCCTTCTTCTTCTAGCTCACCTCTCTCGAAGCGTGAAAGATGATCAGCCGCAACATTCTCGGCCCCCTTCTTGTCTCGGATCTCTATGTCAAATTCTTGAAGAAGTAGAACCCATCAGATTAGATATGGTTTAGTGTCCTGCTTGTTAAAGAGAGAACGGATATCCACATTATCCGTATAGAAAACGATCTAAGAAAACACAAGATTAAAACCTGAAATTTATCGAAAGCAAACACCATGGCTAACAACTCCTTCTTCATGGTGGTGCAGTTCTCTTAAGCACCATTTAAGGTTTTGCTCGCATAATATATAGGATGGAAGTATTTTTCATTACGTTGTCCAAGAACGGCACTGACTGCGTAGTCACTAGCATCACACATCAACTCAAAGGCTAATGTCCAGTCAGGTACAACAAAGATGGGCTCGTTAACAAGTTTTTTTTAAGAAGACAGAACGCCTCAATACATTGATCAGATAATACAAAAGGAACATCATTTTCAAAAAAAACTGTCACGTGTCGCGCGATTTTTAAAAAAAGTTTAATGAAACGATGGTAGAACTGGTGTGACCCAGAAAGATACATATGGATCGCAATGATGTAGGCGGGGCAGCTTTAAAATGGTCTCAATATTCGCCCTATCTACCATGATCCCTGCACTCGAAATCAGATGTCCTAAGACGATGTCATAGCGTACCATGAAATGACATTTTTCCCAGTATGTATTCACCAACTATTTTTAGTTAGACACGTTTTCTAACATGTTTCATGTGCAAATGTTTGATGATTTTAAATGCAAGACATAGGATTATTGGACCTTGTTTGAATAATGAAAATAATATTATTTCATGTCGTGTTATATTCTTATTGAATTATGAAACTTTAGTAGATCATGTGCGATGAACCATTAACGTCTCACCCCAACATATTCCGTTATCGGTTGGATGTGGCATAATTTGATAATTTCGCAACTTATTTTCGTAATTACGCATGAGCATAATCACGCATATTATACGCACAACACATATATGTTTAAAAAATCTATTTTTTGGAAATATTGCAAAAAGGTTTAGTTTATCTTTTTTAGATAAAAATAATGATATTGATTTTTTAAAGCTTGATTTTATGGTGTATTATTTTTCATATAATTTTGTATAGAAAAGTTATCAAAGTTTTAAAATTAAAGAGATTATGCATAATTTAGGTTTTCATATGAGGACAAAAAATAATTCTACATATAATTGAAGAGTTGAGTAATTACAAGTGTTAAGCAAATTATGAAATTTTATAAATAATTATATTTTTATTTAAAGTTAAACATTAATCGTTGTTTCATTGTCCCACATAAATGGACAAATAAAATTGGAGAGACCATCTACACTATAAATGCAAGTTAAGCCTTTCCAACAATTAATAAACTGTGTAATTGACATAAAAGTAAAGTTTAGCTTCAATCGAATAGAATGAATAATATGTTTGTTCTTTATGGCACTTAAATTGTAATGTCGAGCCAAATTGAGTTTTACAAGCCAGCTCGGGTTTAATTTGGAGCCTAGCCAAGTCAATTTGGAATGAAGTTTGAGTCAAGTTCTGGCTACCCTTGATTTGGCTCATATTGGCTCGTTAACAACTATTAAATGTTGTTCTTTATTAATAAGAAAAGAATACCATGGACTAAGGAAGATTATATAAAGAAATAATCTAGAGTTATCCTTCTCTCTTTTTAAAATTGGTTTGAACACACCCCATTTGTTTATTAGTTGGTTTCAGTTTCCTTCCCATGTATTTCGCCCAAAATTCTGAGTTTGTTCGTTTAGCCCACTAATTTCTCATTGACAAACCTTTTCATAAAGTCTATACAGGTATGTGAAAACTAAAACGAAATAAATGGATCACGTTCATATTCTTACTAAAATACTCATCTTATCCATATTTTCCTAACGCAAAAAAAGAAAATTTCTGAGAAACAAAGCTATATATAGATATTTTATCTTCACCATATGATTCCTTTGCGTTCATTCGCATCAGAAACTTGATAAAGTAAGTTCTTCAAATCTGTGTATGTTCTTATATACATTTTTCTATAATTGCAATTTTAATTCTTTTCTAGAATCACAAATAGCTTCTTTTTAATTTGTTTTTCTATTTTCATATGGGATTGTTTTCTCGATCTTAACATGCAAGGTTTTCTTGCTTGATTTGCATTTTACGTGACAAAGAAAAACATAAAGAAATGATACCAGAATTCAAAAAATATCGAATCTTTGATGGATTTCTTTATCAAGAAAGGTCTTTGATCATCAAGAATTTAAGAAAAGTAATCCATACACATGATATAGAAATTTGAAACAATTTGCAGAATGAATGAACCAAACATGTCGAAAACGCCTTCTAGTGGACCGGAGCTTCCGGTGAAGCGTAAACGAGGTCGTCCACGGAAGGATGAGAACATGCCACGAAATGAAAAGAGGCAAATACAAACATCGGCCATAATATCACCGTCGTCACAGCCACCACCAACAATCACCACCATCCAACCAGTCAACGTGAATCATGGTGGTGACGGCCATAACATGGTGGGACAAGTGGTTACAGGTGTTATAGACGGTCTCTTCGACGCAGGATATCTTATTTCGGTCCGTGTAGGGCCTAACAACACCCTCCTTAGAGGTCTTGTGTTTCAACAAGGGCATTTTGGTCAAATCACACCGCACAACGACGTGGCTCCGACCGTAAATATGTGTAGAAGAGAGAATTTTCATATTCCCATCTCAAATCAAAATCCACATGCCTCATGCCCAAAACAACTAGGAATGCCAGTATCGGTAGCAATGCAAAATTACCAAACTAACCCTACGATGACCGGAGGATGTAGTAACTCTTCTAGACAACCCGTGGAGAATTTAAGGATGGTGGGACAAGACGAGCTTATGCAGGTTTTCGAGGTCTCTAAGATGGTAGAAGAACCACCAAAGAATGACGATTGTGGCCGTGGGATATTGAAAAGTGATCACATGTCTGATTCTCATCTATTGGCTGAGGGTAGTTTTAATAAAAACGACAATATTATGAATCATCAAATTCTTCCTTGTGGTGCACGTATTGTCCAGGATTTTGATCATGAATATGTAGATGATGAAGTGAATAAGCAAAAACATGTTGTGGAGACCGGCATGCAAGAGCCACCATCATTTGAAATAGATGAAAGTGAAAAACAAGGTATGCAATGATCTCAATTAAGGGTGATTCGAAAAACTCAAGCATTCGAATCGAACGAATTAGTTTTTTTATTCCATGATATTCAAATTTCGTTTTTTAGTTTTATGAGATTCAAAATTTGAATATGTATAAATTTTGTTTTTATTTTATAATGTTAACATTAAATGAAAATCGTACACCAACTAGACTAATTATGACACTACAGTTTTTAAACTAGAATAATTAATATTACTCTATTTATTATATTATTATTACTCTATTTAATTTTTTGTAGTGTGGCTAATCTATTTCAAAACTCTAGAGTACTAATAATTAATCTAGTTAGTATACGTTTAGTAGATTAATTTCATTTGTATCATATCACGCCTTTTAAATTTGTTTCAGTTAACACCAAATAACCCAACTGATCTTTTGTATTTAGAATCCCATAATTTACCCCTGATGTGATGATTTCTTTTTCAGGTGAAGTGAGCACGATTGATGTTAATCAAGTTCCAAATCAAGGGGTTGCAACTGATCTCTTTCAAACAGATTATGACAAACTATAGGTAACATGAACACCATTGTATGTGTCTATATTTTGTAACATTCCATCTATTATACAAATAAAGGATGAGAAAATATATCTTATTTCATTTTCTTTTTAATTTTGGGTTTTCAGGGTTTCTATATAAAACTCTGATGCTGGTAAGATACCATACATTGAAATGCTTAAATCATTAATTTTATTCTACTTTATTTTTGTTAAAAATGAATCATAATTGGGTGACTAATGCAACTCTCATGTCTTCTTTAAATTGATATTAATGTTATAGCCCTATTAAGTATAACTAGTAGTTTTTATATTTGTATTTGACACATCTAAATGAATAAGAACTCTCCCATTTAATAGGTCGTTGTTACATAATACGTTATCAGCACAAGTTCGTTCGTTGCTCTCAGTTTTCGTTTTCACTTGAATCCACCACCCTGCCATATTTACGATACATAGAAGCTTACCAAATAATGGAAAAAGATAACCATTAGAAATCCGATTCACCAAACCGGACCCGGTCGAATAGGAAAGCAGGAAATCACAACTACTGAATCAATTGTATTGATCGACATCTACTCATCAGTCACGTAACATTTATCAAATCTCTATTTGTATTCAATAAGAGAAGAAATCGGGTCATCGTTAATATCAATTGTATGAGGATTGACTAAATTTATATATATTCAATAATAACTAACATAATTAAAATCTAGGGTAACGTACGATAGGTAAGCGAGATGCTTAAAGGCAAAAATACAACACTCAAAGCGCTCAGTCAAAAACTAAACCGCTCAAAAACGGTTTTCGTGAAAAAAAGTATAAAACTGATCGATTAACGATCCAAAACTGTTTTTTTTTTTCGGTGAACCAATGATTTGTTGGAATACCATATGCCCGAGACACATAATTAGGTTAATGTGGCTAGCCGTGTTTGATCCAAGTCGGGTCATACCCAATAACGAGTTAGACACACACCAATTATGTATTTGTTAAGATAAGATCTATAAGACAAATACAGAACACGACACATTCAGAAAATCGGGTTTCTGAATACTTACTTGAAAGTGTTAAATAAATTAATTGGTTAATTTATTTATTCAAATAATTATTATTGGAATGATTATTTAACTATGTGTTCTTTTATAAAATGGTTTATAAAAGATGGGGTGTTTATATATTTTATAAAGTATAAATAATAAAAAAAAATAATAATAATAAATAAATATATATATTTTGGGGCCGGTTTTGGGTGGGCCCCACACCCCAAAGTTTTGGTCAAAGTTGGTAAAGAATGGATAGAGGTTGAGTATGGTTTACTTGACTAAAATCTAACCATGGACTTTAAAGAGATATGATCTCATAAAAAAAAGAAAGGTACATACTTTCAAGTAACACAAACCATTCTCTTTATCTCTTGTTTTTTTTGGTTCGGCCGAAATCAAGAAGAAAAGGTTTGGGTCTCGGTTTCTCGTGTTCAAGCTTCCTAACATAGCTCGGTGTGTGTTGGAGGCTCGGGGTATATTCTGTTTGAGGATTTTCCCTTTGAAAGTCTAGCATCAACATCATCATCTTCTTCAACATCAACTACACTCTTAAAGGGTTAAGAATGTAAGTGTTTATAGCTTTGATAGTTTAGTTTTTCCGTATCATTTGATCCTTGCTTCGGGTTTCTAATAAATAGATTATTGGTAATCTTATGACATGAATAAACTAGGTTGTTCATGAACACATCTTATATAAACTTGTAATATATACATATGTTTAGTTTGTAAATATCACGCTTCCGCCATTTTAATGACTAGTTAAATGGTTAACTAAGTTTATAAATTCCATAGAAACCCAACAAATGGCATCAAGAGCCGGGATACGGAAAACTAAGCTTCGGGTTTTCGGTTTTATATTTTCCCTTGAAAGATTTTATACAAAAATAAACATGCATGATTTTTTGTATTTAATCTTGTTATATTTTTTTTGGCTTTGTAAAAAAAAAAAATAAAATAAAACCGAGTGAAATGGGCCGAAGCCCATTTTGGATGAATGGGCCGAAGCCCATAAGACCTTTCATTGGGCCGAAGCCCATGTGTTTTGGACATGTGGGCCGAAGCCCATAATCAAGTTATTGGGTCAAGCCCAAATGGGTTGGGCTAGGCCCGATAAGGTCGAGGGTTTTTGAAACGGGATCCTAAAACATAACGGGTTATGTTTAATATTTATTAAAACTAGACCGAGCCTAGACCAAAATGGATGTTTGTTTGTGGTTGATAATTGTAATTAATTATTCAAGTTTCGGTTTGTAATAATTAATTAGGGGCAGTTTTGTAATTATTTATTCATATGGGTATGTAATAAATAGATTGTTTGTAATATTTTTATTTTATAGAAAAATGTATTAGGACATTTGTTTTGTAAAATTAAAGAAGATTGCAAAATTGGAAGTTTGGGCCTTATTGGGCCGGGTATGGTGATAATGGGTCTCACAAGCCCATTAAGGGGATTTAAGCCCAAAAGGACCTAAGCCCACCTATTGAGCCCAAATGGAAGCTTATGGAAGCTAAGGCCCAAGTTCAAGCCCAATGGATCACAACGGGGTTGAAGAAGATGCTCGAAGCATTTGGATGCGGGATCGAGTGGGAGCTACAACATCCAGGTGTCATGTGTCCCTTAGGATCGGACCTAAGACACACACTTGTTTCGGCTAACAAGTGTGGTCTAACTTAGCGGCTCGTGTCTAGTATAATTGTGTATGCTTATTAATTGATTGTTTGATTATGTGGTTGCTAGATATTAGGATATCAACTTCGTCACATAGAATTAATTAACAAAGCATAAAACGGGTTCTAATAATTATCGGTAATTACGTGACACATAGTTTAATAAAATGGATTTATTAACTAGCCGTCTCACGCCCATAATAAAATGGTTTTATTATAAATTAGAATTTTGAAAATGGTTTCAAAATATCATGTTACTAAATGCATGTTAGAACATGATTTAAAGTTTTATAACTAGAATTATTAAAACCAAAAATCCCTTTTTAAAATTAAGGATAACAAGTCAAACACCATCCTTTTGTATAACGCTTAACGTATTAGTAAGCTCTTAGTGGGAAAAAGGTCACCTAACCGCGTAGAGTAAATTAATATGTTGAGGTAATATTGGCATATAAATGGGAAAAATGTCACCTAACCGTTTGTATGTTAATATTACAAGTTGATACAAGTAGGACGACTTAAATTAGAACCATGTGAAGAGGGTCACCCAAGCATGGGGTCTAATAGGTGTTGATGGGGTAAACATGCCGACACGAAATATGATTTCGAACCGGTCCCATAAACTCTAGAAGTTGCAAAAGGGTTTGCAATTGTTATGAATAACTACCTTGATAAACCGACAATGGGAAAAAGGTCACCTAACCGGAGTCGGGTTTATCGTTGGATTCTAGATTTTAATTATTAATTATATTTGGTATATATAAAAGGGTATTAATAATTAAAAAAAGGTAAAACACTAAAATGAACTTAATTAAAATTCTGCAGATGGCCGCACACGTCGACGACAACATAATCCCTAACGTCCAAAATGTATCTCTCCGATCTATTCTCGCTAAAGACCGTCTTAACCACAATAACTTTTCGGATTGGTTCCGAAATTTAAGGATTGTTCTAAAACAAGAAAAATTATATCATGTTTTGGAAACACCTATCCCCAACGAACCGGAAGAAGGAAGTGAGGTCGAATATATGAATTGGGTCCAACACACGGAAGATTCCATTCAAGTGTCATGCCTCATGTTGGCGACTATGGTTCCCGAAATCCAAAAGGATTTCGAAAACCATAATGCGTACGACATGATTACTCAACTTAAGGAAATGTTCCTTAAGCAATCAAGAGTTGAAAGGTTCGAAACGGTTCGAGCCTTGCATGCATGTAGAATGGATGATAATCAACCAGTTTCAACTTATGTACTTAAGATGAAAAGTTACAATGATCGCCTCGCCAAGCTCAATTGTCCCATCTCAAAAGAGTTAGCAACGGATTTGATCCTTAACTCCCTGTCGTAAAGGTTCGACACTTTCGTGTTAAATTATAACATGAATGGGTGGGACAAAAACATTGGAGAACTTCACTCAATGCTTAAAACAGCCGAGGCGAGCATGGGTAAAAGGGTTTTACCCGTGTTTGCGATCAATGAAGGTAAATCCAAGAATCGATCTCAACCCAATTCTAAGGCTAAGGTAGCAAAAAGAAAGGGTCCTCCTGTGCATCTTAAGGGTAAGGGCAAATCACCGGTTATGGCAAAGAAACAAAAGGTTGTGGAACCGAGGGGTCATAAGGATGATCCTTGTTTTGGTTGTAGGGAGACCGGACATTGGAAACGCAATTGCCCGGTCTACCTAAAAGAGCTAAGAGACAAGAGGAATGCGGGGCAGGCCTCGGGTAATGTCTTTATGATTAATATTGAGCTAAATCTTATTTCTTCTAACACATGGGTATTGGATACCGGATGTGGAACTCACATTTGCAATTGGTTGCAGGGGTTCAAAAGGAATGAAGACTTAAAGAAGGGCGAAGTGAGTCTTTTCATGGGCAATGGTGCAAGGGTGCACGTGGTCGCTAGAGGAGACTTCACTTTATCGCTTCCAAGTGGTTTGGAAGTTGTTTTGAGAAATGTTTTGTATGCTCCTAGTTTGACTAGGAACATTATATCCGTGCACCTTCTTAGACAATGTAACTTTGACTTTAAATTTGTAAAATCAGAAATGCATGTATCATCTAATGGTATCTTTTATTTTAAAGCTGTACCAAACAACGGTATTTATGAATTGGTTCATGACAATACCTCAAATAGCTCATTATATCAAACTTCCACCAAAAGACTCAAAAAGGATTTGAGTGATTCCTACATTTGGCATTGTCGTCTTGGACACATAAACAAGAATCGTGTATATACTCTCCAAAAGAACGGTCTTTTGAAAACAAATGAGTTAGGTTCGTTTGATGAGTATGAATCTTGTATTCAAGGCAAGATGACCAAAGAACCTTTTAAAGGTACAAATGAGAGGGCTAAGGACTTGTTAGGTATCATACATACGGATGTATGCGAACCTCTCAAGCCCACTAGTAGGAATAGTGAAAGGTACTTCATTACCTTTACCGACGATTTTAGTCGATATGGGTATGTGTATCTAATGAAACACAAATATGAAGCCTTTGAAATGTTCAAGGAATTTCAAAATGAAGTACAAAATCAGCTCGACCGAACAATCAAGGTACTCCGCTCCGATAGAGGAGGCGAATACCTAAGTGATGCTTTTCAATGTCATCTTAGAGATTGTGGAATTATTTCACAGTTCACTCCTCCTGGAACTCCTCAACATAACGGAGTATCCGAGAGGAGGAATAGAACACTGTTGGACATGGTTCGATCAATGATGGCACGAAGCTCACTACCGCCATCATTTTGGGGATATGCGCTACTTACAGCGGCTCGTATTTTGAATATGGCCCCGACCAAAAAGGTGGATCGAATACCCTATGAAGTGTGGCATGGAAAGGTTCCATCATTTTCATATTTAAGAGTGTGGGGATGCATAGTTTATGTTAAACGTGACACCCCAAATAAGCTTGAGGCTCGATCCATCAGGTGTATCTTCATAGGATACCCAAAGGATGATATAGGATATATATTCTATGATCCTAGTGAACAAAAAGTGTTTATTTCACGCAAAGGATACTTCTTAGAAACTAAGTTCCTTATGGAAGGACCTAGTGAAAAGAGAGTGGAACTTGAAGAGGTTCAAGAATCACTGGATGATACACAGTTGGTCGATACTAGTTTTCAACACGAGGATGTTGAAGGTGATCAAATGGTTGATCATACACACGTTGCTCGCAGATCTAGTAGGATTAGTCGACCTCCCAAGAAATATGGATTTCTCGTGGATGATTGCTACTTGGTCGATTCGGATGAACCGATCTCCTACAAAGATGCTATGTCACAACCTGATTGTGACAAGTGGCTTGAAGCCATGAGCGCCGAGATGCAATCCATGCACGATAACCAAGTTTGGGAATTGGTTAATCGTCCACTTAACTCCAAAATGGTTGGATGTAAGTGGGTCTTCAAGAAGAAGACCGATATGCATGGAAATTTAGATACTTACAAAGCATGACTTGTAGCAAAAGGTTTCACGCAAACTCAAGGGATTGATTATGATGAAACCTTCTCACCGGTCGCGATGCTTAAGTCGATCAGGATATTATTTGCCATTGCAGCTTATTTTGATTATGAGATATGGCAAATGGATGTCAAGACCGCTTTTCTTAATGGATATCTTGAGGAAGATGTCCATATGGTTCAGCCTGAAGGTTTTGTCGATCCATCTAATCCTGATAAAGTATGTAAGTTAAGGAAATCAATCTACGGGTTGAAACAAGCATCACGGATGTGGAATCATAGTTTTAATGAAGAAATCAAAGCGTTTGGTTTCGTCCAAAACGGTGATGAGGCGTGTGTGTATAAATGGGCTAGTGGGAGTATAATCATGTTCCTTATTTTGTATGTCGATGATATACTTTTATTTGGAAATGATATACCAAGTATGGAGAACGTTAAAGCGTGGTTAAGTAGTCGTTTCTCAATTAAGGATCTTGGAGAAGCGACATATATCTTGGGAATAAAGGTCTATAGGGATAGACAAAGGAAATTGATCGGACTCAATCAAAGTGCGTACATTGATAAAATCCTGAAAAGGTTCAGGATGGAAAACTCTAAGAAAGGTTTGGTACCTATTCCTAGAGGAACCGTGTTAAGCTCATCCCAAAGTCCTAGCTCTAAGGAAGAGCAGGATAGGATGAAGCATGTTCCTTATGCTTCGGCAATAGGATCTATTATGTATGCAATGATGTGCACCAGACCGGACGTCTCGTATGCTTTAAGCATAACGAGTAGATACCAGCACAACCCAGGTGACAGTCATTGGATGGCTGTCAAGAATATATTAAAATACCTTAGAAGGACTAAGGATATGTTTTTAATATATGGGTCTGGTGAGGAGGAACTCGTCGTAAAGGGTTACGTGGATGCGAGTTTCCAAACTGACCGAGATGATTCTCGGTCACAGTCGGGATATGTCTTCATTTTGAATGGAGGCGCTGTCTCTTGGAAGAGTTCGAAGCAGGATGTTGTTGCGTTATCCACTACAGAATCTGAGTACATCGCCGCTTCAATGGCAGCCCAAGAGGCTGCATGGATGAAAAAGTTCATCATGGATCTAGGGATTATCTCTACCATTCAGGAGCCCCTAGAGATATTCTGTGACAATGAGGGTGCTATTGCACAGATCAAGGTGCCTCGTGCTCATCAGAAAACGAGGCACATTGAGCGCAGATTCAACTACATAAGGGATGAAGTTGAAAAGGGAAAGATATGTATTCATAAAGTTCATACCGATCAAAATATTGCGGACCCACTCACGAAGCTCCTCGATAGGCCAAAGCATGAGGGTCATGTTTGTGCATTAGGACTTCGGTATTCTAGTGAGTGGATTTAATCTGTGTTTAGTGTTTGTATAAGAACAAATGTAATGGGTATCTCATGATAATTAATTATGTTTTAATTTTTCAATGAGTTATGTTCTATATTTGCATGTTTAATCCATGAATGACTTATGTTGTTCTAAAAGTCCGTAGTCGATCATGCTTGTGGGAACAAGTATGAAGGTAAGACTATTATGAACCCGGATTGGTTGATATTCATGTGATGAATATAGGGCATAGGTTTGCCACCAAGGTTCATAGATATTTGTGGGATACAAATATTGGACATGATCCGCTCTCAAGGATCACTGCATGGAGTTAGTGCAACTGATCATAAGTAATCCTTGAGTAAAGACGAGTATCATTGTGTCCTTTGACCTGAGATGCATATTGGATCTGGTTTTTCATCAAGTCTGATAACTTGACTCTCTTCTTTGTTATTTCGGTAACACGATGACGTGTAAGAAAGAGCTCAGATATCATATGAGATGTCAACGAGGATGTATGCAGTCAAGATGGGATTTTTTTCCTCTTATGTGTTGAGAGTTTAGATGTCCAAGGCCTGTTAAGTTAAATCATTGAGAGAATGATCATTCTGTGTCTCTTCGATTTGACAGGACATCTAGTAATAAAGGGATGTAATGATAAGACTTACCTATATCATATCAAGTATGGACTTGAAGGGGATGATGTTATTGAATGGCACTTAGTCAAACATACTAGGGGTGGTGACCTGTTGTTAGGCGGTATTCACCATTAGCATTAACTTCTTATGAGTCACGTGCAAGTGGGAGATTGTTGGAATACCATATGCCCGAGACACATAATTAGGTTAATGTGGCTAGCCGTGTTTGATCCAAGTCGGGTCATACCCAATAACGAGTTAGACACACACCAATTATGTATTTGTTAAGATAAGATCTATAAGACAAATACAGAACACGACACATTCAGAAAATCGGGTTTCTGAATACTTACTTGAAAGTGTTAAATAAATTAATTGGTTAATTTATTTATTCAAATAATTATTATTGGAATGATTATTTAACTATGTGTTCTTTTATAAAATGGTTTATAAAAGATGGGGTGTTTATATATTTTATAAAGTATAAATAATAAAAAAAAATAATAATAATAAATAAATATATATATTTTGGGGCCGGTTTTGGGTGGGCCCCACACCCTAAAGTTTTGGTCAAAGTTGGTAAAGAATGGATAGAGGTTGAGTATGGTTTACTTGACTAAAATCTAACCATGGACTTTAAAGAGATATGATCTCATAAAAAAAAGAAAGGTACATACTTTCAAGTAACACACACCATTCTCTTTCTCTCTTGTTTTTTTTTGGTTCGGCCGAAATCAAGAAGAAAAGGTTTGGGTCTCGGTTTCTCGTGTTCAAGCTTCCTAACATAGCTCGGTGTGTGTTGGAGGCTCGGGGTATATTCTGTTTGAGGATTTTCCCTTTGAAAGTCTAGCATCAACATCATCATCTTCTTCAACATCAACTACACTCTTAAAGGGTTAAGAATGTAAGTGTTTATAGCTTTGATAGTTTAGTTTTTCCGTATCATTTGATCCTTGCTTCGGGTTTCTAATAAATAGATTATTGGTAATCTTATGACATGAATAAACTAGGTTGTTCATGAACACATCTTATATAAACTTGTAATATATACATATGTTTAGTTTGTAAATATCACGCTTCCGCCATTTTAATGACTAGTTAAATGGTTAACTAAGTTTATAAATTCCATAGAAACCCAACATGATTAACTTGATATGTATTGACGATTCCGAGATGTTTGGATGTGATTTCGTGGATCGATTCGTGAAAAAAGAGGATTCGCGTACCTATTGTACGTTAAGGTATTATTGTGTTGGATCTTTTGCCTTAAAATCTAACATCTAACATCTAACATCTAGCATCTCTAATAAAGGAATCCATAATTAGACACGTGTCATCTTCTCAATCACCCACATTTACTTTTTCCCGCTCATTCCTTTATTTAGGGTTTATTAACTTCTACGGGTGACTTATATAATTATATTAATATTACAAAATACGTTTATCTCCGGCCAACCCTTTTCACAATTTGTTTCTTTTTCTTCACCTGTTCCTAATCATCGGCCCCTGATTCTTAATTGCCGGTTTAAAATAGATTGTTGTGATATGGTGAAAACATGGTTAATCGATGAACGGCGGCCAATCGATGGTTTAAGGTATTCGGTTTTGGGATAAATCTGGCTATCATGGTCAATCGCCATTCGATGTAAGGGTTTCCAATTCTTTGATTTCTCCAACTGTGTATTCTATGATTTAAGGTATTCCATTTCATGTTGAAAGATGAATATATTGTTATAGCATGTTACATATCAGGTTTTCGAAGTTTATCTTACCTATCATTCATCGAATGGACCTTAATTGTTAAACCAACGTACTAATAAGGTAATTGGCTATGTGTTTACTTGATGAAATTGTGAAGAAAGCAAGTGACCCCAAATGCTCATAATTTTAGAAAATTGAGAAAGAATTTGTTACTTTACAACTTGACCCCGTTTAAAACAAATACTTTTTAAAATCATATTTTATAATCCATTACACAATTTCCCTTCTTTTTTGTAATTTTGAGAAAGTTAACAACCGATTTTATGTTTTTCAGGGGAATTTTTATGTGGTTCTTGGTTATGTTTCAGTTGAGACATACAAGGTAACGTTTTGGATAAATTGTTTTCTTTAAATGAATTTATATATTATAGTTACTATATGTATATTATACATGGCTAGATACTTATATGACACAAGGTTTTGGTGTTGAAAGTTTCATAGTTTTTATATGATCAGGTTTCCGATATATCATATTTTGTGATTACCCAGGCCGTGTATTATATGGGTACATGACCCCTAGTGGTTGATATAGTAGTATATTAAATATTATGAACTTATGATGATTGTTTTTCCAGTTAAACATATTGAATTATAGTCAAGTAGTCAACAGAAAGAAATTAACTTGTTTCATACTTTCATTATCGTGGTTTTGAATTTCCTTTCTAATTCAACGTGTATTTCCAATAGTGAATAATTACATGTTTTTATGTTGTGACAACTAGGGTATTGGCTCATGTTATACATGGGTGGAAAAACATGTCAACAAACATAATTAATTTAAACAACAAATTCAAGCAACACAAAACTTCTTTAACTTTTGAACCAAAACGTAAACCATTTACAATGTCTAGATATTAAAGTTTTCAAGTTATAATAAGTTAGTGTACACCAAACCATCAATAAACATCGACAAAAGACCTAAACATATTCTTTCATATTAAACCACTATCAACTTCTTCAAGTATTCTAACAAAAGAAACTTGTGTTGTTTCACCATCTGAAAATTTAAAAAACAATATCATCCAAATTAAATACACCATAAAAATAATAACATGTTTAATAATGAAAGTCCTTGTTACACACGGATGAAAGTTATAATAAAAGTAAAAAAAATTTTACATGTAAATAGTAAATTGAGTTATGCTATATAATGATTTTTATTTATGACTTTTATAATAAGTTTTTGATATATTTATACACTATTAATTATAAATTATAATTTGCAAACCAAACCTTGGTGTTGATTTATTTTAAAACAAAACATTCATTACGATATTGTTATACATTTTATGTGTATAAAAATGATTTTTATAACAAAATGTTGTCGCATATTATAAAATGTTTTTCTATAACGTTGGAAGAATTAGAGACGAAGACTCAAACAATAATGTAAAATTTCAATATCTTTCAATGGCTAGTAACCTATGTATCATACGCATGAAAATTGTATATAAATAAATATAGCGACTATGATGATGATAATAATAATAATAATAATAATAATAATAATAATAATAATGAATTGGTAGTGTAATATATATAAGAACAAATAGTTTTACATTTATTAGAAAGGTATTACATTGTTTTTTTAATTAAAACAAAATATCATACAACAACAAACAAAGTAAAATGTCAACTTAAAACATCTTTCTAACTTAAACCATGAAGCAAAAAAGATATATCAATAAAAACTACATCATGATATATGAAGTCATAAAGTCTTGTCTATTAAAATATCATCGAAATAGGAAGAAACGTGTTGTAATTTTTTATACTTGTAAAAAAGAAAACTAAAATCACAACAAAATCAAATTCAATGTATTGTTAATAAGAGAAATAAAGTACGTACAAATACAATTCACAAACTTATAAACAAATCATAAATCTATATACATCATTGGAATGAAAGAAAAAATTTTATGATAAGAATTCTATAGAGATAGTCATCATATTATCATACGGTTAATAATAGAAGTTGTTTGACAAAATTATTAAACGGTTTTTATTTTTAGATGATTTAGATAAACTTTGTAAGTATGTAATCAAATTGTTTATGATGTCAGCTTTTGTCTAATTCTGAATATTAAATTTGAATATTAAAGTGTGTTAGTTTCGGTTTAATTTGAGTATTCATATTTTGTCAAATTTGGTTACGAAATGATTTATATATGAAATATGAATACGTCTTTTTAGGTTAATAAATAGTATAACATAAAAGTAACTTGCGACGAAACGAATTCATACCGAACAGATTTTGATACTCTTTAAAATTAAAACAACCCGTTTCGAAATAATTATTAAAATATAAAAAAATGGTTAATTAGTCCACTTCAAAAAATTTATTGGAAAGATTTTGATTTTTTGAAATATTATAATCAGGAAGTTTATTTTAGACATTAATTTTGAAATTTAGGCATAATAAAAATGGTCAAATATAAAAAAATGGAAAATTTGCTGAGATTGAAAACCTATGGAAATCTTTAAAAATTTTGTATTTAATTTGTAAAATTCCCGTATTTTAATCGGGTTTAAATATGTTATAGACAATTAATGTCACACCACCCCGACCAAAGACGGCGGAACATGCTGAGGTGTAACGATTGTCCATAAGCACATGACACTACTAAAGCGACAATATTTAATAAACTCATTTCATTTCACAACATCGAAAATGCCACATAAAAATATTCATAACAAGTCTCAACAAAATATAAACAAAATGCAGCAAATCAAATATTGTTCATTTTTGCTAATATCCTAATGGTATTCGTGACGTTTTCTTCAAGCATTCCAAAATCAACCAAGATGTAATCCTGTAACATTTCATAAAATAAAGTTTGTCAACACAAGGTTGGTGAGCAATTCATAAGTTTGAGCAACAATAGTATATAGTAAGAAAAAGCCACAAAACTAGTATACGAAACATTTA
>NW_027503810.1:0-29219 GCF_021521415.1 Bidens hawaiensis
CACGTTTTGGGACCATATTAAGTTACCATGATCCTGTTGCACCAACTGTCGGATTCTCAAAAGCAGCAAAATTCCAGAAAGTCTTGAGAGAGTAAGGCTGGGAGACAGTCAGACCTTCCTCCGTGATCTTTGCTATCTGTAATTTCATATATTATGGTCAAAGAGACAACAATTAAATATGAAATTATAAGTCAACTAAATTAAAAGACTATACGATAATACAATAATAATTACAATCACCTGAAGCTTGTTGACAGCAGACCTATCACGGTATAAAAGGTTGCGCATGCATTTTTCCAATAACTTGACACCCTCTTCAAAAGTCAAATCTGCCCGCCATTCCTCACGAAGTATTGGGCGCGCAAGATGATTTCCAAATCCGGTTGCAACATGATCGTCCTCAAAATGAACACCAATCATGCCGACCTGCACATAATTTAATCACCAATTAATAATCAAAAGCAAACTTCTAACAGATTCAAATAACGCAAAAGTGATGAGAGAAAGGTATACCGATCCAAGATACTTGTGCCCGTTTTTCACGCCACCAATTATAAGTGAATTCCATAATGGATCAAACTTGTTGCGGCGGTTGTACATCACTCGAGTTAAATAATTGTGCACTTCTTTAGGGCCAAGTGAGTTACCATCATCCCACATATTGTCGTGCAAACTGTTGTATAAAGTAGCAATCATTGTTTAAAACACTTACAAGTTCAAGCTTCATTTAGACTAGAAGCAATTTATATCAATCGTTCTATGTTTTTATCTCAAAACAGATCAAATAAGTTATATATCAAAAAGCATCAGATTAAAAGGAAACAGACCAGCTAGTCAAAAGTAGACCAGTAAATGAACCGAACGTTCAGCGAACCGTTCAATAAGAAATTCCTGTATGATCGATTGTTTGTTGATTTAACAACCCGAATGAACATGAACACATGTCTCGTTCGTATATTTACAATCGTGAGTGTTTGTTCGTGCTCGTTCATTTCAATTTGTTACGTTTGTTTAAGTCGATTCGCTTACGTACGTTAATATATTCAGTTAAACTTTTTAGGCCCATTAAAATTAAGTCTAGTTTCAAGAACTTCTTAGGCCCAAGCCCAACACATTGTTGTTCCCATTTAATTTGATTGGTTTTAGCACAGTTAAATTCATTCATCTATGTTCACTTCAGTTATGTCTGTTTCTTTACGTTCATGAATTGTTCGTTTATACTGTTAAAGATCAGGCACAAACAAACACGAACACGTTCGTTTTTTAAATTAACAAACACGAACAAGAAAACCATGTCCATTTAATTGTTCGTGTTCGATCGTTTGTCCGGTTAAAGTTAAACGAACGAACACAAACATGATCTGTACGTGTTCATTCAGTTTGGTTACAGGCCATAAAACCTCCTTACTAAAGAAAGAATTAGATTACTATTGAAATAGAGTTATGTTTGTAATCATATGTAACAAACTAAATCACTAATTATTCATAAAAAAAATTAGTAATATTTGACAAGCAGTATTTTGGGTGATCCCTATCGAAATCCATTTTATTACCAAGGCCATTTTGACATGTTAGATATTCACCTTTATTTAAAACAATCATTATGGGCTATAATAAAAACGATTTAGAAAATATTTAGCAAAGATACTTACATGAGTTCATCAAGGTATTTTAGAATTTCTTGGAAATCACTGATTTCACCACTCGCACCAATAAGAGAATGTTTTCCCACTTGCTTCAATCGCTCCACACTCTTATAGCGAATGGTAGATCCATATGACCCTGTGAGTGCATAACAGTATAACCAAAATTCAACACAAATGATTCACATATATTTGTTTTAAAATTTTGTTGTTTAAGGATTATCTTAATCAGTAACTCAAATAAATGTAATCAAATTACTCTACATACTCTGTTTGGTTGTATGGTTATTGGTTGCTAATAACTTGAAACTTGAACGAAATAACTAGATATACTCTATAGCGCGTACTGTTTATTATAATAGAAGCATAAACATAAACATATTACATATATGCACACACACAAAGAACCAAAAGAGTCAGCGAATATAACTTATACGCACACAGCAAATGCACATGGTTGAAACTAAATCAGCAAACAAACAACTTTGAAATTCAATTTCATCATGTAATTTATAAAAGTCAAAAGAATTTAACAGAAGTCGGAGGTTATAGAACATAAACAAACCTCCCATGTCAGCAGCCATGAGAATACCATCCTTGTATTTGAATCCAATGACAGATGTACCAGTCACATACGGATACCTGTTTCAAAAACCAATCATCCTTCTTTTAGCACCTGTTTCAATTCTTTTAGCACTAAGAATTGGACATGTTTGATGATGAAGTGTGTAAGATAAGATAATAGAATAGAATAGAATAGAATAGAATAGAATAGAGGTGATTAGTAAGTAAGTACATACTGAGTCCTCTGAGAATCTCCCTCTGAGCTCAATAAAGTATCCATCACCTGCTGCATCATAACACACAAATCGAATTACAAACAGGATTTGGTTTCTATGTTGAAGGTATAATGAGAAGATCTAATTAGCATATCTATAAACCCTAATTTTGAGAACAACAGCTGCATTACAATCTACAAGTAGGCTGCTTAGAAAAAAAAAGGAACCTAAAACAAATTGACTTAAATCGATCATATACAAACACTGTCTGGCAAAAGAAATACCTAAAATTGGTTAACCTAAGCTAAAACTCGTTAATTCTTCTCTTAGAGAAATTAGGGATCTCGAGTGAGTAAAATACAGAAAGAAGCATGAAAAGGTTTACCTTTGGTGTAATGACGAGAGTGTTGTTGTAACGGAGATGATAATGAAGACGCTGCAAATATTATTGTTTGCTCAATAATAATATTATTATTGTGTTTCGTTCTCTCCAAGAGAAAGAGAAACAAAATTGCAAAACCAACCCTTAACTTTGATACCTTCGCACTTGGGGCTATCACTTTTGTGGTAACTTAGACTAAGGGTAATGGGGCTTGGTCGAGCCCTAGGTGAGTCAAGCAAAATTTGACACGTAGGCGATGACATGGTCATGGATCAAGCCCCTCAACCAAGCCCCAGAGGGTGTAGTGGTCCAGGTGATCAGGGGCTTGATCCGGTTATTTATTTATTTATTTATTTTAAATAATAATTTTAATATTAATATTAATATTCTTCTTCACAGATCACGGCTTCTTCACCGGACCACCACCACCACACACTCCTCTCTCTCTCTCTCTCAAAACATACACACTCCTCTCTCTCTCTCTCTCTCTCTCTCTCTCTCTCTCTCTCTCTTTTGCGCCCCGCGGTCCCAGCCACGGCTGACCACCGCGCCCCCAACCACCTGAGGGGTGTAGCGGTGTTCGCGAGCCACGTAGGCGGCCGCGCCCCCGCTCACCCCCCACTACCCTCACCCTTATTAGATTTGAAGTTGCATCTTTTTCCACTCGTGAGGGTGTCAATCGTGTTTGGTTCATGGGTTGAGATGTGTATCCATATTATTATTATTATTATTATTATTATTATTATTATTATTACTAGGTTATTAACCCGTGAACAAAACGGGTGAAAATTTTAAATTTTCGAACAAACATGTCATTTGAAAGGACAACATAAGTTGTTATTGTAGGTTATTTATATTTGGTGTTTACAGAGATATTAAAAACATGAAAGTTAGAAATATTACACAAGAAACAACAATAACACAACTTACTCAACTGGATATGAAGACTATCGGCTAACTTGAATCCACATAGATGATCAGAAATTCATTTATGTAAAAGTATCTAACCCACGAATATATTTCTATAATAGTAACCCATGTTACACATGGGTTGAAAACATAGAAACAACCATATAAATATAGACAACCATAAAATTTCATAACTAACATATTAAACCAACACAAATATTTAACATAAGTTTGTAACCAAAATATTAAACATTTAGATTGTGTACATAAAAACTTAATACTTACACAAACTTACTATACACCTAAATTAAAAAACCAAACGAAGACATGAACATGTTATCATCATATTAGCACACCATCAACTTTTTCGATGTTTAATATACACGAGTGGAAAACATATCAACAAACCTAATAAATATACATAACATATTCAAGCAACACAAATATGATACACAAGTTTTTGACCAAAAAGTTAAACATTTAGATTGTCAAGATATTAAAAGTTCAAAGTTAAAATAACTTAATGTACACCGAACCCAAAAAAAACATTCACAAAGACTAACCTTGTTCTTTCATATTAACCCACCATCAAGTTCTTCAACATTCTATCAAAAGAAACTAATTTTGCTTCATCACCTAAAAATAAAAAAAAACAATAGCATCCTAATTAAATATACACATATAGTTAAAATCATAACATATTTAATAATAGGATAATACATGTGTTACACACGGGTGGAACATATTTAAAAATATAATATATACATAACATCATATAAATTTAATGAAATGCAAATGTTGCATCTATAAATAAATGATAATTTTACATGAATTATAAGGTATCATAACTTATTTGAATCAAATACAAAAAAAAAATACAAAGACCAACAAATAGTTACCATGCAATGTTGCATTTATAAATAAATGATAACTAGGCTCACGCGGGTGGAATAACATGTCACTAAACATAATCAACTTAAACATCAATTTAAACAAACATATATTTCTTTAACTATTAAAACTTGATAGATTTACATTGTCACTAAACACGTCACAATACCAACCAAAAATTAATAGATTTACATTGTCTTAATATTAAAACTTTCAAATTACAAGAAGTTAATTTGAGCATAACAACCATTACACATCAACAAAATAACTCATAATGTTCTTTGCTATTAAACCATCATCAACATCTTGAAAACTTCAACCAAAAGAAAATCAATTTTTCTAACACACCTGAAAATTGTTACAACACAATAGCAGATTATATAAAATATAAACCACACAAAACAACATGTATAATAATTAGTAACATATAAACATTACTAAAGTTGTTATATGAAACCAATAAATCTTAACTTCCAAATTATAGTTATTAGAAAGTGTAAAGAGGTGTTGACCATCTACTACTTGTATTAAATCTAACAACAATATCTAAAGAATTTATATTGAAAATGTATATTTAGAATGGTTTACTATATTTAAGGTTAATCAAAATCAGTTAACAATGACAATAATAAGTTACTTAATTTAAAAATGAAAATAATATGTAAACATTAAACTCTCTCCTTAATTATCGTTTTATAGTCAAACATTATAATATATTTGAAATTCAAATTAGTGTAAAATAAAATATTAACATTTTTAGAAACTTCTAGAATATATTATATTTGGAAAAATAAAAGATTGATCATAAAATAAAGTATATTTAGAATACATGATTATATACTATTATATAATTTTATGTAATATTATATAATTTCAGATCACGAATAAACACCTTAACAATCTTTTCTCATATAACAATATCTAGATAATTAGAGACTGTTAATAATATAATCGTAAAAAATTCATAGTAAGTTTAATTGAGATAAATAATAAATAATAAAATATGTTGATTTTGAAAACGAAAAGGTGGTCCGATACGTTTACCAGTTATGGGCAAACCGGTCAGTTTTAAACAATTAGAAATCCAAGGCTAGCTTTCTAGAGACCATTCTTCTTCTTATTTTTTCCTAAAATAAACGATTGATTATATTCAAAATGTATATTTAAAATGTATTATTATATAATAAATTTAATATAATTTAATATTTCAATATTTAAGGTTAATCAAAATCGTTTTATATTTAATAATAATACGTTGCTTAATTTAGGAATTAAATAACAATAACAATAATAAAAAAACATAATAGTTTCATTAACTATCGTTATTATAGTCAAACCTTTAAATATATTTGAATTTCAATTTTTTGTAAAAATGTCAATTATTATTATTATTATTAATAAATTATAAAATTATGGAATAATAACGGATTAATTTAATGTAGATTAATATTTTTAGAAACTTCTAGAATAGATTATATTTGGAAAATCAAAATTATACTTTTTTGTTTAATTTTAAAAATCACTATTATGATTTAGTAAATTTACTAAATTTATAATTCAATAAATATTAATAAAAATTTAGAAACTTTATGATTATATATGGTTATATAATTTTATTTAATATTATATAATAACATAAATTATTTCCTTAATTATAGTTAATTTAGTCAAACCTTTAAATATAGTCAGTAATATTTTGAATTTGAATTTCAAATTATAGTCAAAAGGTTAATTAATAATGGAATCAGTTATGTACATTAATATCTTTATTAAATTCTAGAATAAATTATATGTGGAAGGTGAATTTTATAATTTAATATGTATTTTGGTTTTAAAAATCAATATTATATTTAGTTTAGTAAATTTAGTATACTTATAATTAGTAAATGTTAATAAAAAAATTAGTAATTTTATAATTAATATTTCAAGAATATTAAATTAAAGATTAAAGATCATAACCCAATAAAACATTAAAGAGTACTGAATCAAAATTGGCAGGAAAAATATTAAAAATTGATTATATAAATATCAAATAAATTACATGAATTGTGAAAAATACATAAATACATGAATAATAACAAAAATATACATCAATATTAAACAAAAAATAAGATATCTTATCAACAAATCTTCAACCCATGAAATTAGCTATATCAAGTTAGGAACATAAACATGAAATGAGAAAATTAAATATTAATATTCGTTTTACAAATAATAAATTTTAATCGTGGTAATGTTACATGTTATGAAATATTTACCCAGTAATTCTGTAACATCCCAATTTTTTCGTTCGGTTAATAATAATAATAACAAAATGTGATAGGATAAGTAGGCTTTTAGATGGAACTAATTATGGACCAAAAGGGAAAGATGGGCCTTAGGTCCATGGGCTTAAGGGAGTATAAATACCCCTTAAACCCTAATCCTTTCTATTTTTATCCAAATCTACACCATAGCCTACACCTTGATAAACACACACAAACACCATCCTTTAACCCGAGCCAAGATTCGAAGGTGGAAACCCGAACCCGTCGGTGCTAGATCGTCGTGAAGAACCAAAACAACATCGAGGCTTAACCGTGTTCGTAAACCGACTCGTTTAAGGTACATTTATAACTAGAAATCATTCCTTTGGATCCGGATTCTTTTAGGTAGTCATAGATCTGTATATATATGATAAAAACGAGCCTAACAAAGCAAACCTCACTGAAATCCATTACAATTTGATAGGCTAATTGTTGGTATGAAGAACCCGTATATATATGTTTAAATCACACCCTATAAACACGACTATTTGAACGATTGAATGGTTAGGTTTGTAGGCGCTGCTTAGACGATTCCAATGATACCTAAATCATGATTTTTCGTTAAGAAATGAAGGTTTAATTGGAGATCTTAGATATGTTGACTGTTATTGTTCTTGACGATTTTGACTTTGACCCTTGAGTCAAAGTCTAGATAAGAACTTGATGATTCGTTATAAGAACTTGATGATTCGTTATAATTAAGATAACGAAAACGAACCAGCTACCCAGTTCGTTATGATTCAAATAACGAATCAGGCGATTCGTTACTCACCATTCGTCATAATTCAGATAACGAATTGAGTTGTGTCTGGGTAACGAATCAGATGAAGATAAGGTTACGAATCAATTAGCGAATCAGGCTCAATTCGTTATAATTGAGATAACGAATTAGGCCATCCGTTATAGCGAATGAAGGAGGATTTGATAACGAATTAGCCAACGAATTAGGCTTAATTCGTTATAGAAAATGAGTTAATGAGTTAGATAATAATTAAAAATCCTAATGGAAAATGTGTTAAGACAGCTAATGTAAATAAATTTTTTCCAAGCTGACCTGGCAGCTCGACCCCAGCCAGGGGCTCTGCCCCTTGGACCCCGCTAGGGGCTGCCGCCCCTAGAACCCCGCTGTGTCACACCCTCAAAATCCACTAACGGAGTTTTACCGTCAGAGGGTGTGAACTGGCAGGATCGGAATCATTAGTTATAACCAAACCAAAGAAAACGTTTAAATGAAAAATAAGTGCGGAAGCGTAAAACCTTAATTCAAAAGTTGCGTCACGCAGGACGACTTAAAACCAAATGTAAATGTTAAAATTAAGTTTGCAGAGTAAGATGTTTAACAATTAATGCATGCTCCTAAACCGCGCGCCCGCCTCGGCTACCTGAGAATAACATACTAAAAGGGGTCAACACGAGGTTGGTGAGTTCACAAGTTATATAAGATAAATCGTTTAGCGTTTGAGTTCAGCGCTTTCGTTAAGTGTTTTGCGTAACCACGTTACGGCGTTTAAAAGTTTTGCGTAACCACGTTACGGCGTTTAAATGTTTTGCGTAACCACGTTACGGCGTTTAAGTGTGTAACCACGTTACAGCGTTTAAGTGTTTTGCGTAACCACGTTACGGCGTTTAAGTGTGTAACCACGTTACAGCGTTTAAGTGTTTTGCGTAACCACGTTACGGCGTTTAAGTGTGTAACCACGTTACAGCGTTTAAGTGTTTCCAGATAATGTTATGTCAAATTATATATCGATAGGTAGCTAATCTATACAACAAGTATTACTAAGTGGTTCGAGACCGAAGCTGACTGTTTATCAAGTGCCCGTCACCAGGTCAATCCAGACCATGGTAAGTGTTAGCCAAAATTACACCCACTCAACCTCCAGTTGAGCTTAGCGTCGGGTGGGGTTTGTCAAACCCAGTAGTACTACTCAACAGTGACTCGCTATTCTAAATATTAACCGGTTCGATGTGTGGGACTTCAAATGTTACGTTTGCCGCTTAGTCTTTACAAGTGATATATAATTTATAACAAAATCTTAAATATGCGTTTATCTCAAAAATGCGTTTATCGGAGTATGTTATCTCCCCCAAGTGAAAAACGTTTGAAAACAGTTTAAGAGTGGGGTAAGTGAACTCACTGTTTGCGAAGAATATTCCAAATTAGATCACCGAGTGATGCGCGTCGTAGAAAACTCTCTAGCGTTCTAAAATAACAAAGAGATTTTCTAAGTATCGGAACGTTTAACGAGTCTCTAGACTCGGCACATAATACCTATGCACGTATCATGTTTCGTGTTTCGTTTGTGAACCGTGTGTGATTTAAACAAGTACAATTGTGATACGATACACGAGTGAGCAATTACTTTCGTGTCATGTATTAATAACATACTTACAAGCAATTATTCCCGTAAGGGCATTTTGGTCAACAAACAAAGACTAACTAACTATTATTCCCCATAAGGGCAATTTGGTCAATTCATGGCAATCAACTAGCAATTATTCCCCGCAAGGGTATTTTGGTCAAAATACCACAATTATATAAAAACTATCATATTTCATGCATTCCTATACAACTCAGCAGCTAGTTTCATTGTGACAGAGTTTCTACTTGAAAGATTGTACTATTTCACCGATCATATCATCTCAATTAATTCACCAAAAATCACCACTGAAACATACATGTCTTAGGTTTCCAGAACATATTTTATATTATTTTTATTCCATATAGATTTCTCATAATGATCAAAACACTACAGTAAACTCATATCAGTCAGATTCATGCACAACAGAATGTTATTTGCAATTCCCGGTAAACGAAAAATCCAATAAATGCAAGACCACTTGGGTTTGGTTCCTAACTCAGTGAGTCAACTTCCAGAAGTGGAACCAACCCAATTGGCCTCGTAGTTCATGAGATATAGAATTTACAATATAACCTAACAGCAGGTCTAACAGCTCAGCTTTGCATCACGTTTTTGTAAAATCATAAAAGTATACTTCCACTTATCCAAAAATTACGAATTTATACTTTATAGAAACTAGACTCAACCTAGTTTACTGCAGTACTCACAATCTCAATCAATTTTCACGTTTACACTTCGTTACAGTCAGTTAAACATCGTATATATATTCTGTCCAGAATCTGTTCACATCAAAACTCAACATCATAACAATCTATGAACTATCATGCATCCATATAACCCTCTAGACACCATAACTACTATCCATGCATATAAATCACACCATACATACAAGATTAGGGTTTGTGTTTTAATTCAAATCAAGAACAACAATCAATCATGCAACAACATCAATCTAGTTATCAATCTATTATCCAACTAACAACTATCATATTGATCACATACATACATATAATCGGCTGAGTTAGGGTTTACATACAACCCATTAAACATCAAAATTACACAACAAGGAGGTAAGAGATGATCAAGTATACCTTCCTAGCACCTAGTTCTTGGATTAATCTCTTGATTGATGTGTGTGTGTGTGATGAAGGTGGACGGCAGCCGTGGATCAAGAGAGGGAGAGAGAGCCGATTTAGGGTTGTAGGTTAATAATAAGTTAGGGTTTGTTTATTAGTGATGTATTTATAATAATACAAGTTACACTCTAGTCCCTCTTCTTTCCAAGGGTTGTTTTTCTAGAACATTCCATCATACTTGCCCAATAAGTTAACATGACCATAGTTTTATCACATAGCACATAATCCTAACACATAATAATCACATAATTATTGTTTTTACGTTTATCGTTTATTTATCAATCGTTTGCGTCAACTCGTTTGCGTTTCGGTGCAAATCCCGAAAGACTACACATGTAGTAAGTGTTACGCGTCATTTAAACCCTAGTTTAAATGTAATGAAGTGTACGTTATAGATTCAACGATCTTAAAGTTTGAATTGACGGAGTTGAGTTAACGGAGTTAACCTGAAATTGACGATTGTCACATCATTCCCATGTTAAAGAATTTTCGTCCCGAAAATTTGAGTCAAGTCGTGATGAGAGTCTGAAAGAGTAAGAAGAAAAATTTTCAGTTTGTCATATCATCCCCTAGTAAAAAGAAATTTCGTCCCGAAATTTAATTCATACCTTCGGTGATGTTTGACGGTTTGCCGGGTTTCGCGGTTTTCGGTGTTTGGTTAGCCCTTCAAAAAGGTGAGGATACTTTTTCATCATTTGATCCTCGCGTTCCCACGTGAACTCCGGTCCACGTCTCGAGTTCCAACGAACCTTAACGATTGGAATTTTGCTGTGTTTGAGTGTTTTGGTTTCCCAATCCAAAACTTCGACTGGTTCCTCAATGAACCGTAACTGTTCATCAACTTGCAGTTCCTCCAAAGGGACTACTTGGGTTTCATCAGATAGGCATTTCTTCAAATTTGATACGTGGAATACATCGTGTACGCCACTGAGTTCTGTTGGTAGGTCCAGTCGGTACGCCACCGGACCAATGCGCTCAGTTATCCGGTACGGACCAACATACCGTGGGTTGAGTTTGTTTCGCTTACCAAAGCGAACTACACCTTTCCAAGGTGAGACTTTGAGTAACACCCGATCGTTCACTTTAAATTCGAGAGGTTTTCGGCGCTTGTCGGCGTAACTCTTTTGGCGATCCCGTGCTGCTGCCATGTGATTTCGGATTTGAACAATCTTTTCCGAGGTTTCGAGTACAAGTTCTGGACCAGTGATTTGGCTGTCACCCACCTCTGCCCAGCAGAGTGGTGATCGACACTTCCGTCCGTACAGCGCTTCAAACGGCGCTGCCTTAATACTTGCGTGGTAGCTGTTATTATACGAAAACTCTACCAAGGGTAAGTGGGGTTCCCAACTTTTTCCGAAATCTAAAACGCATGCACGCAACATATCCTCCAGGGTCTGAATAGTCCGTTCACTTTGCCCATCCGTCTGAGGATGGTATGCTGTACTCATATCGAGACGTGTGCCCAGTGCGCTTTGCAGCGACTTCCAAAAGTGTGAGGTAAAACGAGAATCTCGATCGGAAATGATCGAGACAGGCACTCCGTGTCTAGACACCACTTCTTTCATGTATACTCGAGTCAGTCTTTCCATTTTGTCCGTTTCCTTAATCACTAGGAAATGTGCCGATTTAGTCAACCGGTCAACGATCACCCGGATGGTATCGCATCCCGTCGGTGTCTTAGGCAAACCCGTAATAAAATCCATTGAGATGTGCTCCCATTTCCACATTGGGAGTTCCGGTTGTTGCAGTAGACCAGATGGTTTCTGGTATTCAATCTTGACTCTGGCACAAGTCAAGCATTTGCTCACGTAGGTGGCAATGTCGGCTTTCATGTTCGGCCACCAGTAAAGTGCCTTTAAATCATGATACATTTTATCTGAGCCAGGGTGGATAGAATATCGGGACTTGTGAGCTTCGTCCATCACTAGAGTTCTCAACTCTCCGTATCGTGGAACCCAAATCCGGTTCTCAAAATATCGGACCCCGTCCGATCTGGTTTCAAGTTGCTTGTTCATGCCCCGCATGAGTTCCGATGGAAGATTTTCATCTTTCAAAGCTTCCAGTTGCGCATCGCGAATCTGATCGGGTAAGCTGGCATGAATCGTAAGTTGCAATGCTCTTACTCGTCTGGGTTTTTCTGTTTCTTTTCTGCTGAGGGCGTCGGCCACCACATTGGCCTTGCCAGGGTGGTACTTGATGGCACAATCATAATCTTTAAGCAGCTCGACCCAACGATGCTGTCGCATGTTCAGCTCTTTCTGATCGTAGATATGTTGGAGACTCTTGTGGTCGGTGTAAATGGTAAACTTGGTACCGTACAAGTAATGCCTCCATATCTTAAGAGCAAACACCACAGCTCCGAGTTCCAAATCATGGGTCGTGTAGTTCTTCTCGTGAACCCGTAGTTGTCTAGAGGCGTAGGCTATAACCTTCTCGAGTTGCATCAGCACACAACCGAGACCTTGTATAGATGCGTCACAGTGTACCTCAAAGTTTTCCGTTCCCTCGGGGAGGGCTAAAATAGGGGCGCTACAAAGCTTGGTTTTCAATAGTTGGAAAGCGGATTCTTGCGCGTCACCCCAGTTGTACTTAGTGCCCTTGTGAGTCAAAGCGGTGAGGGGTTGAGCAATCTTTGAAAATCCCTCGATGAAACGCCGATAGTAGCCGGCCAGTCCTAGGAATTGTCGCACTTCAGTCGGAGTCTTAGGTGCTTCCCAGTTTTTTATGGCCTCTACCTTACCGGGATCGACATGGATACCATTCTCGTTGATCACATGTCCTAAAAAGTGAACCTCGCGAAGCCAAAATTCACATTTCGAGACTTTAGCATACAGTTGTTCCTTCTTCAGTAGTTCCAGAATTATCCTTAAGTGCTCTTCGTGGTCAGTCTCGTTCTTGGAGTAGACAAGAATATCATCGATGAAAACAATCACGAACTTGTCGAGGTACGCCTTGCATACTCGATTCATGAGATCCATAAATACGGCTGGCGCGTTGGTTAGGCCAAAAGGCATAACCGAGAACTCGTAGTGACCATACCGTGTTCTGAAAGCCGTCTTTGAAATATCTTCTTCGCGCACTCTCAACTGGTGGTAACCGGATCGTAGATCGATCTTCGAGTAGTAACTCGATCCCTGAAGCTGGTCAAATAAATCATCAATTCGGGGTAAAGGATAACGGTTCTTGACCGTCACCTTGTTCAACTCCCGGTAGTCGATGCACATCCGAAAAGTCCCGTCTTTCTTTCGGACAACCAAGACAGGGGCTCCCCATGGCGATGAGCTAGGTCGGATAAAACCCTTATCCAACAAATCTTGCAACTGAGTGGACAACTCCTGAAGTTCCGCCGGTGCGAGTCGATACGGGGCTCGTGCTATGGGTGCTGCACCGGGTGTCAACTCGATTTGGAATTCGACTTGACGAATAGGAGGGAGTCCGGGCAAATCCTCCGGGAAAACTTCCGGAAAGTCTCGCACAACCGGTATGTCTTCAATTCGTTTCTCCTCCGCGGGTTTCTCAACAATCTGCGCCAAAATTGCCGGATGACCCTTTCGTAGATACTTCTGTGCTTTCATAAGGGTGATGATGCTGTTGGTCATGCCGCTTCTCTCGCCTCGGACCGAAATGATCTCGCCGGAAGGGGTGGTAATATGGACTATTTTATCATGGCATATAATCTCCGCTCGGTTCTCGGATAACCAGTCCATGCCGACAACGACATCGAAACTACTAAGCGTAAAAGGAATAAGGTCGATGTCAAAAACATGACCTGACAGTTTCAACTTACATCCCGCAAGTATATGAGTTGTTACTACAGTTTTACCATTAGCTAATTCAACAGGAAACTTAGCGTCTAACGGGGTTGGAGTAAGGTCTAAAAGTTGGCTAAAGGCTTTCGACACAAAACTCCTATCAGCTCCAGTGTCAAACAAAATGGAAGCAAAATAATCGTTTACAGGGAACTTACCGGACACCACATGCGGATCATTGCGGGCTTGACCCGATCCAATCACAAACGCTCTTCCTTTGCCATTTCCTCCACCGTTAGTGCCACTTCCATTGCCCCCATTGTTGTCATTATGTTTCAGCTTGGGGCAATCCTTCCGGAAATGACCTTCCTGTCCACATTCAAAACATCCCTTAGTCGTCATCGGTTGCTTAGGAGCACCCTTTGCCGCAAGGTCTCCTCTACATTCTTTCGCTTGGTGACCTATCTTTCCGCATCTTTGACACTTGACACGGTCACACTGGCCAACATGATGATAGTTGCACCTGTTGCACTTTGGATACTTCCCAGCATATCCGCTCGAAACCTGCCCGCTACCGTTGTTGTTGGAGTTGTTGTTGTTGTGATTCTGAGTGTTAAAGCTCCGGGTGAACTCGGGTTTACGGTAGTGTTGTTGCGGTGGGAGGTTCGAGGATGAAGATCTGGTGTTGTCGAACTTTCTCTTCCCGCTGTTCGGGTTGCTGTTGTTGTTACTGTTGCTGGCGTGGTCATTACTCGGGTTGTCACGGGCTTTAACAGTCGAACCCCTCGGTGGTAACGCACCCTGGGTCACAGCCTGATCCGTCAGTTTGTGAGCCAAACGGATCGCTTGTTGGATCGTGGCTGGTCTGGAAGACGTCACCATGCCCTGAATCTGCGGTGCTAACCCTTCAATGTACATTTCAATCCTCTTACTCGGCGGATCCACCATCCGCGGACACATCACAGCCAACTCGTGAGAACGAGTAGTGTAGGCTTCAATTTCTGAGCCCACCATCTTCAGCGACCAAAATTCTGACTCTAACTTCGAAATCTCTTCTCTCGGACAGTACTCCTCTCGCATCATGTTCTTGAACTCCTCCCAGTTCATCGCGTTAGCCAGTTCCAATCCAAGAATTTGCACATCTGCACATCGTCTGGGGACACCTCTGAGTATGCCTCTGGCTCAGCCGGTTCTTCCTCCGGTTCTCCTTCGGGTTCCTCCTCGGGATCCTCCTCAGGCTCCTCTTCGGGATCTTCTTCAGGTTCTACTTCAGGCTCTGCCTCGGGCTCGGCCTCAGGTTCTGCTGCGTTCTGAGCAAGTTGCATTTGTAGGTCATCGCAACGCTCGAGTGCTATTTCGGTTCGGGTCCTTGCTTCTTGGAGTTGCTCATGCAAGTCTATCATCTCGGCTTGCATCTTCATCATAACCTTCGTTTGTTGCTTACTAGTCTCTTGTATTTCTTTCATTGCCGCTGCCATGCGGGCAATCTCCTCCTGAGTCTCGGTTCCGTCTTTAAACAGTCTGGAAACATTCTCTCTCGTGTAGCGCATGTAACCCACATCACGCTCCAAACATGAAACAACGGCTGCGAGAACTCTCTCTACAGGTTCGGTTATGGGTGGTAGGGTGTTGGGATAAGCAGGGTGGTTCGGGTGTGGCAACGGGGGAACTTGTTCACGGTAGACCATACGTCTGATCATGTTAGGGTACCAATCCCAGCTAACGTTGTTTTCGTAAAGGCTTCCGGATAGGCGGTACCTCTTCAGTGCAGGAGCTTCGAGTTCCGGGACTACGTGGGGTGGCGAGGCAGTAGGTAACTGCGGTTCCTTCCCGTGAGCATGCATCATCGAATCGGATGATGATGAGGGTGGCGTCGACATTCCTACAGGTAAGCCGTGTATGCGCGCGCGTATGAGCGAAAGAGGTAAGAGATAAGATTACAAGACTACACAAACCTATGCAGTGCGTATTATTATAACTAATGGGTCGTCGCGGTTATAGTCTAGTATGCATGCAGTTTCTAGTTCGCTATAACCAATGGCTCTGATACCAATCTGTCACACCCTCAAAATCCACTAACGGAGTTTTACCGTCAGAGGGTGTGAACTGGCAGGATCGGAATCATTAGTTATAACCAAACCAAAGAAAACGTTTAAATGAAAAATAAGTGCGGAAGCGTAAAACCTTAATTCAAAAGTTGCGTCACGCAGGACGACTTAAAACCAAATGTAAATGTTAAAATTAAGTTTGCAGAGTAAGATGTTTAACAATTAATGCATGCTCCTAAACCGCGCGCCCGCCTCGGCTACCTGAGAATAACATACTAAAAGGGGTCAACACGAGGTTGGTGAGTTCACAAGTTATATAAGATAAATCGTTTAGCGTTTGAGTTCAGCGCTTTCGTTAAGTGTTTTGCGTAACCACGTTACGGCGTTTAAAAGTTTTGCGTAACCACGTTACGGCGTTTAAATGTTTTGCGTAACCACGTTACGGCGTTTAAGTGTGTAACCACGTTACAGCGTTTAAGTGTTTTGCGTAACCACGTTACGGCGTTTAAGTGTGTAACCACGTTACAGCGTTTAAGTGTTTTGCGTAACCACGTTACGGCGTTTAAGTGTGTAACCACGTTACAGCGTTTAAGTGTTTCCAGATAATGTTATGTCAAATTATATATCGATAGGTAGCTAATCTATACAACAAGTATTACTAAGTGGTTCGAGACCGAAGCTGACTGTTTATCAAGTGCCCGTCACCAGGTCAATCCAGACCATGGTAAGTGTTAGCCAAAATTACACCCACTCAACCTCCAGTTGAGCTTAGCGTCGGGTGGGGTTTGTCAAACCCAGTAGTACTACTCAACAGTGACTCGCTATTCTAAATATTAACCGGTTCGATGTGTGGGACTTCAAATGTTACGTTTGCCGCTTAGTCTTTACAAGTGATATATAATTTATAACAAAATCTTAAATATGCGTTTATCTCAAAAATGCGTTTATCGGAGTATGTTATCTCCCCCAAGTGAAAAACGTTTGAAAACAGTTTAAGAGTGGGGTAAGTGAACTCACTGTTTGCGAAGAATATTCCAAATTAGATCACCGAGTGATGCGCGTCGTAGAAAACTCTCTAGCGTTCTAAAATAACAAAGAGATTTTCTAAGTATCGGAACGTTTAACGAGTCTCTAGACTCGGCACATAATACCTATGCACGTATCATGTTTCGTGTTTCGTTTGTGAACCGTGTGTGATTTAAACAAGTACAATTGTGATACGATACACGAGTGAGCAATTACTTTCGTGTCATGTATTAATAACATACTTACAAGCAATTATTCCCGTAAGGGCATTTTGGTCAACAAACAAAGACTAACTAACTATTATTCCCCATAAGGGCAATTTGGTCAATTCATGGCAATCAACTAGCAATTATTCCCCGCAAGGGTATTTTGGTCAAAATACCACAATTATATAAAAACTATCATATTTCATGCATTCCTATACAACTCAGCAGCTAGTTTCATTGTGACAGAGTTTCTACTTGAAAGATTGTACTATTTCACCGATCATATCATCTCAATTAATTCACCAAAAATCACCACTGAAACATACATGTCTTAGGTTTCCAGAACATATTTTATATTATTTTTATTCCATATAGATTTCTCATAATGATCAAAACACTACAGTAAACTCATATCAGTCAGATTCATGCACAACAGAATGTTATTTGCAATTCCCGGTAAACGAAAAATCCAATAAATGCAAGACCACTTGGGTTTGGTTCCTAACTCAGTGAGTCAACTTCCAGAAGTGGAACCAACCCAATTGGCCTCGTAGTTCATGAGATATAGAATTTACAATATAACCTAACAGCAGGTCTAACAGCTCAGCTTTGCATCACGTTTTTGTAAAATCATAAAAGTATACTTCCACTTATCCAAAAATTACGAATTTATACTTTATAGAAACTAGACTCAACCTAGTTTACTGCAGTACTCACAATCTCAATCAATTTTCACGTTTACACTTCGTTACAGTCAGTTAAACATCGTATATATATTCTGTCCAGAATCTGTTCACATCAAAACTCAACATCATAACAATCTATGAACTATCATGCATCCATATAACCCTCTAGACACCATAACTACTATCCATGCATATAAATCACACCATACATACAAGATTAGGGTTTGTGTTTTAATTCAAATCAAGAACAACAATCAATCATGCAACAACATCAATCTAGTTATCAATCTATTATCCAACTAACAACTATCATATTGATCACATACATACATATAATCGGCTGAGTTAGGGTTTACATACAACCCATTAAACATCAAAATTACACAACAAGGAGGTAAGAGATGATCAAGTATACCTTCCTAGCACCTAGTTCTTGGATTAATCTCTTGATTGATGTGTGTGTGTGTGATGAAGGTGGACGGCAGCCGTGGATCAAGAGAGGGAGAGAGAGCCGATTTAGGGTTGTAGGTTAATAATAAGTTAGGGTTTGTTTATTAGTGATGTATTTATAATAATACAAGTTACACTCTAGTCCCTCTTCTTTCCAAGGGTTGTTTTTCTAGAACATTCCATCATACTTGCCCAATAAGTTAACATGACCATAGTTTTATCACATAGCACATAATCCTAACACATAATAATCACATAATTATTGTTTTTACGTTTATCGTTTATTTATCAATCGTTTGCGTCAACTTGTTTGCGTTTCGGTGCAAATCCCGAAAGACTACACATGTAGTAAGTGTTACGCGTCATTTAAACCCTAGTTTAAATGTAATGAAGTGTACGTTATAGATTCAACGATCTTAAAGTTTGAATTGACGGAGTTGAGTTAACGGAGTTAACCTGAAATTGACGATTGTCACACGCTGCCCCCGGACCCCCGTTCGTTGTGGGCTATTGTTATACTAGAAACGTGATATGGGTAGTGATAGTTAATCATTACGTGTAATTGTTATACAGTTAGCCGTACACACCTCTCGGAAGGAGTAACCATCAACAGTGAACGTAACCGAGTTCAGATGAGTTTCTAGCCCCATTCCTTGTTATGTTTTCGGGGTTGTGTGCATACTCGATGTGATAGTTAATACACTTACCCTAAGTTGGTAAGTGTATGCCATTTATGATTTATATGTTATCTATATATGTCTTGAATGAGAATGAAAGCTTGTCAGTACGTGAACGATCTTCGGATATTGTACGTACTGTCAAGGTTAATAAAATAGATTTGAATATTGTATGTAATGTAAAGATGATTGCTTGTCGGTACGTGAACGATCTTCGGATATTGCATGTATTGCCAAGTATATTGATTGTCTCCTTATATGGATATTAAATAATAAATTATGTAAATAATTCCTTCTACGGATAATATATATTGAGTGTTCCTTCTATGGAAAGCACAGTGTTCCTTTAATGGAAAGCACAGTGTTCCTTCTATGGAAATATATAGGATGTTCCTTCTATGGAAGTATATAGAGCGTCCTTCTATGGAGAATTTATACAGAGCGTCATTCTATTAAATATATATATATAGCATGGGCAATAGCCATGGTTCTTTTAATAGATATTGTGTGACGTTCCTCTTATGGATATTTATACAATGTTAAGATATGTAGGTATGTAAGATATGTGTATGTATTGTATGTCGCCTGATTAACTAGAACTCACTCAGCGTAGCTGACTTTTAGTATGCACGCAGGTGAATATGATTAAAGAGCTAGCATGAGGTTGGCACATGGCACGGATTGAGCGGCTGGCATCTGAAGATGAAAGTAATGGTGTTTTAAATATGATGTTTATTATCATGGTTTTAAATAAAGGATTTAATGTTTTGTAATGAATGACTTAAGTTAACGTTTCCGCGAAAGTTTTAATAAACTCTGATTTGTAGAACTGTGTTTATGAGTAAATCCAACGCTAAAGTAGGGCTACCGGGTTCGGGGCCTTACAAATTCATAAAATTCAACTTTAATTTAAATTTGGAAATTTATAAATTTTAAATTACATCGTTTTAGAAATAATAAAGTTTAGTGATGGTAAATTTAGACATTATGAATGTTTGTTTAATCAGCCATTTAAAAAGTTCAACTTAAAGTTAAAATCAACTTTAATGTTTGACCAGGCAATTTAAAATTGTTTGACCGACTTAAACGTTTGACCAACAATTAAATAAAAAAATCAACTTTAATTTAAATTTGGAAATTTAAAATTTTTAAATCAAATAGTTTTAGAAAATAATAAATGGTAATGATGGTAAGTTTAGACGTTATGGAATATTGACCAACCATTTACAAATTTCAACTTTAACTTAAATTTGGAATTTAAAATTCGAAATTGTAATCGTTTTAGAAATAAAAAAATTAGTCGCGGTAATGCTACATGTTATGGAATGTTAAACTACTGATTTACAATTTATTATTGGCCTTACCGAAAAAAGAATAATGATAATGTCCATGGATGGAACTTTTTATTTAGAACCTAGAATAACAACATGTGAAAAAAAAAACAGGAAAAATATAAAACTTCAAATAAATATAAAACAACCATTGTTATAGGTATAACACATGACCGGAAAAACGTAAAAACGTATAAATATTAGCTTCATTGCCGTTTTTGATTTAGAACCTAAACTGATTTTAAAAAAATCAGTTAACAATGAAACAAAGATAAAAATATTAGATCTACAATAACCGGAAGAAAATATGATGTTGCCGGAAAATATGATAGTGGATGGTGGAGTTAGTAAGCCGAGATAGATAGGGAGGGAGAGATAGAGATTAAATACAAACAAAAACGGAAAACAAAAATCTTACCGGAAAACCGTATTAACTTCAAAATATCAATTCAATCTTGGATTTTGATATACAACCTAAAGAGATTATTACAAAATCATATAATAATTAAAATAAATATAAAACCATTTCGAAAAACCTTGCCATAAAAAAGATATTACCTTGCCGGAAAATCACATAACCTTGTAGGCCATTAGAGTATAATATATAACCTTACCTGAAAACGATTAATCCCGATCTACATTACCGGAATATAGAAGATGGTGGATGGTGGAGTTAGTTAGTAGAGAGAGAGAGAGAGAGAAAGATTAAAATGATTTTGGTGGAATATTAAGGTTTAAATAAGTTTTTTGGTGTTTGGTCAACATGACACATGGCAGAATATTAGAGCACATGAGAATGGAAATATGGTGACTGGATTGCACATGTGGACAGCCTAGAAGAAGGTCATGTTTCCACATTGTATTGTTTTAATAGTATTTAAAGATATTACCCGGTCATACTGTAATATTAAACGGAAAATAGTTACCAGACGGCAAATAACTTCATTATTACCATAGAAAACAAACGAATATAAACAAATATGTTTTGTGGTTACATTAGTTACTTGCTAATTCAAACAAAAAATAATAATGATAATAATTTGCAATGTGAATTCACACATATATGTTTAGAATATTTAGAATTGGTTATCGGAATATGCGGGTTTTATTTAAGGCATAAATCTTGAAATTTAGATATTATTTACATTTACACATAAATAAAATGTAACGTTTGATGATATTGGAAACTATAAAATCATATATATGTATCTATTATAATTTTAAATAAATGTAGATGTCAAATTAAAAAAAAAAAAAGATCATTTTACATTAATTACAAGACGTAGCATTGTTATTTTAATTCAAATACAAAAACATACAAAGACAATCAGAGATAAATGAAAAACTAAAACATGTTTATATATTATACCATGAGTACAAATAACACATGTTAATTAAAACATAATACTGTAATGAAATTAACATAAAAATGTATTGTCTTATACACATTTTGCATAACTAATTTGACAACAAATATAAATAATATGTGTGTGTGTGTAACTAATGAGTATCATAGTTTTTTATGATACCGATTTTTGTAATCTTCAATTTCAAACAAATAATCGTAGATAAACACACGACTGACAGCTGAGCCATAGGAATTTGAGACATAAACTTTCTCTACGAATGAAAAATATAATAAAAGTTAAAAATTATTATATGTAGTACGTAAACGTTGGAAAAATCTGGAAAAAAAAGTCCGTTTTAAGAATTATTGAAAAAGTAAAACGTCTAATTGTGTCATAAATTCCCTCCAAAATTGATTTTAAAGAAACGTCATAACTCATAACTAATAAATTAATTAGTGGTCAACATATATTGTAAAAGCTTAAAATCAAACGATTTACATATATATAAAGTATAAATGGTTTTGAAGTTGACAAAATATAGTATCATTAATTGTGATTATATCATTTTGGTCAAATGGTAGTTAGTTGTTATAATATCTGAAATCATTCTTAAAATACAAAAATCTTTGTAACAATATTATTAGTGTGAATTAAAATAAATTAGAGTTTAAATGATTTAATTTGACTTTCATAATTACCCGGATGTTTTGGAAAGCGTTAATAGTCAAAACCATTAGATTTATAACTATTTTGGAAATCATTAATATTTAAATAATTTGATTTTTGGTAATATGATCATAATATATTGTTAATTGTGTTAATAATAAACGGTTTTTGAAAATATATCGAACATATAATATGGAAAATGACAACAACTGATTTATAAAGTATAAAAATCTTTTAACTTTCATTGAGATTGGTGAAATAATGTTTTCTAATATAAAAATAAATAATGATGATTAGTACATTCTTTAACAATCAATTTCATTATATATTTATTTTTTTTCAATTTTATACATTAATTTTGACATTTATGACTATTAACAATTTGTCAAATATATAAGATTAAAAGTTTGTTGATATTGAAGACATTAATATTGATAGTTGGGATTAGAAACTATAAAAAATATTTTAAATTTGTCAATTTTCATATTTAATAGGATCTAAATATGTTATACTTAAGACTAAATTGATGGTCAAATTTCGTAACTTATTAAGAAATCTGAATTAATTTCCATAATCAACTGCATTAAATATTTTTTTAGAATTCAAAATTAAAAAAACTTCCCACTTTTTTTAAGTTGACTAACTAAATAATATATAGTTAAAATAAATAAAAGGTAAAGGTAAAGTTTGATGAGATTGAAAACTATAACATCTTTAAAATTTTTCAAATTGCGTATTTAATATGGTATAAATTTGTTATGCTTAATAGACAGTTATATTAATAAAATACATTTAATATTAATAGGAAATAGTATGTAGATAATATAAAATTTTAAAACACCATATGAACTTCACTTAATACAATAAACTTTTAATTAGAATTTGACCAATAATAAAAATAACGGAAATGTGAAAATAAATGAAAAGCATGGAAACTTTATTATTGTATTTACGTAATTAAAATCATGAAAATATATTAAATAAAATTTGACCAATAACGAAAATCATGAAAATATATTAACATTAAGACAATTTTAATATAGTTGAGCAGTAATTATGAATTACAATATTATCAATACAATATATTTAACATATTTAAAATTAGAATCAACCTCATATATTTAAATCATTAGTCGCTCAATTTGGAAGCAGTCAATTGTCAAAATCCGTATTTATAGAAATTACAATAATTAAGTGTATTATAGAAATTACAATGAATTACAATATTATCAATTGCAATGCTTAATCAAATCCTTAGTCAAATGATACACGATGATTAAGTGAATTATAAAAATTCCGTAATTAAAGAATTCCTTAATGAAACGAATGATTCATTCCCAATTTACAGAAATTGATTAGGAATTTAAATTTATACTCTAATTGTTCAAATTTGAATGTGACAATCGGTGAAATTCATAAATATTCAAAAATATAAGATTAGAACCAATTAACTAAATCGGTTAATTTCATAAATTTTCATAAATATAAGATTATAAACAATTATACTAAAGTGAAACACGTAATCTCTGTATATCGAATCCTATCGATGAAATATCAATTAATTATCTATTATATAAAATACATCAAACCCGGTGGAAACCTAAATTCGTGAATGAAATCAATAATAATTAAAAAAAGTAGATTAGTTTTAGTATGTTATAATAGAAATCGTAATTAATTATAATTATTAAAGATTATAATTATTAAACATTAAAGATTAAAGATTAAATGAAAGATGAAACATAAGCATTAAAGAGAATTGATTATATCTTATTTTAATTTCTTTTTGATTTATTTTATTAACATGAAAATTATATAAGTGATAGATATAGATGGAAAGTCTAAGCAATAACCAATAGAAAGGAAGGAAATTGAGTTAAAGCTATTGATTTAATAGTATAGTTAGATTATTATTTGTATCAAAGATTTCAACCATAACCCTCACATACATACATGATACAACTACAAGTCCAAGGAAATACATTGATTAAGTAGTTATTATTGTTAAATTTATTTTTAATTTTGCTTAATCATTTATGAAAATAAAATTCATTATATAAGTTAATTAATTTTTATTTTTAATTTTTATTTTTTACCTTATATAAATTAAATTTTATATATTATATAAAATTTTATATAAATTCATAATATTTTTTTTAATTCTGCTAAAATTTTAATAACTTTTAATAAAACTTTATATTTTATGAACGAAGTCTTTGTATACTTTTATTTGCCTTAAAGAATAAGCTATAACTTTATATTTTATGAACGAAGTCTTTGTATACTTTTATTTGCCTTAAAGATTAAGCTGTAAGGAAGAAGAACATGCGAAACAAACGGGCACACTAATAATATTGAAACAAATCAACAATAAAGGGAACAAGAGTAAAATCAACACATCATCTTGAGCTCTATAAGCCTTCAAAACTTGGCATATACAACAAAGGGCAGCACCCCATTTGGTTTTCATGTTACATACAACAGTAATAAGATTCAAATACTTAAAAATCTGGCATTGAATTCATTCAATAATCGTCAATTTACAAGTTGTTTCACTAATTTATAACTTCATCAAACTCTTTTCTTGTTGAGTTCGCTAGACAGATTCCCCATTTGGTTTCCATACAGAAACTAAGCCTGCTGCATCGCCGGTAAAAAATAGGCTCTCGGGACCAACTTGGATTGCCTTAACATCGTGTCTTGAATATATTCTAACCCCTTTCAGCAAACCTATATAATACAAAAAGAAAAAAAGATTTAATTTTCAATGCCAACAACCACCACATAAAGTCATGCATAGAGTGTGAAACTTACGAAGGCAAATCAAATATGCGAACACCATCTTCTTTGCACGAACATAGCAACATTGGCTTTTCTTCAGCATCATGTGTCCCACAAAACGCAAGAACACCCTGCAAAAATACTGATCCCAACATATGACACTCGTCACGTCACTCGTATGTCCATTGAGAACATGTTTACACTCCAAGGATTCAGCATCCCATACCTTCAAGTAAAAGAATCACAATCAGTAAACATGATGAAAAGATTTTAAGATATAGAGTAGTGCGGTCGGTGGAACCAGAAAAGAGCTGTTTAGCTCCTACAATGAGTGAAAGTACAGATCCAGTGTGACCCTTCAAACATGTTACTTCTTCTGCAAAGCTGTTTTTAGAAGTAGATTTCCATGATAAAATAGTACCATCCTGCACCGAAGTTCAAAATTTACAACTATTTAAATATATACGAGTAAATAATTATATTACTTCAAAGAACGTCTAAACTTTTTATTTTACCTCCATCCCAGCAAAGAGAGTGTCTTCAAACATGGTAATTGCATTAACCATTCCACCACTTGCTTGGATAACTACTGTTGTTTGAGTTTCGCGATTACAAGCCTGCCATAATCAATATCCCAATTAGCAACTACAACTCTACATACAAGCATTACACCATTACGTTTATTGAACAAATTAGTATTAAGATCTACCTTAATCATATTTTGAAGCCCTGCAAAGATCCATGGGCCTTTTTCAACCAAAGTCCCACATTCTTCATCAAAGTTGACAACATCCCCACACTGTAAACACAAAATTATAGCATAAACATCAAGATATGTTGTATAAGCATAAAAGTAATATTTCACAATGCAAAAAGATTCAAAACCGACCTTTCCAGTATTACAATCCCAAACTCGAAGAGATTTGTCCTTGCTAGCACAATAAAGTGTGTTGGTTCCTTGAGGTAATACAATCCCAGTTACACCCTAAATACAAAATAACAATTAATAATCAGGTTGGTAATGATAACAAAGAACAATAAAAAGAAATAAAAAATTTGGTGGCATGTTTTAACACTTTTGAATGTCCTTCCAACTGGGCAATCAATGAAAGTCCATTATCCCCAAACCATGATTGCAAATTGTGGCACTTTTCGTCTTTGACACCATTTTCAGTCTTCTCAACACGTTTAGTTTGACTTTGACCAGAACTTGCAACACCTTTTGTTCTGTCTTCGTGACAATCTAATTGTGGTCACAGTTCTCTTTGTTCTTCACAAATGTCGGTTTGGGGGACGAACCGTTCAACATATTATAACTGTTGGGATTGTTCTTCACAAACGTCGGTTTGACATGTCTATTTAGCCTACATCTCTCTAATCATTGGTTTTTTAACCAATAAACAACTGTCACGTCACCGAAGCCGGCTAAGGCGGCTAAGCCTTAGCCTCCACTTTATGGGCACGGAATTTTATAAAAAGTAAACGGGTCCACCTTTAACCAATAAAAATTCGACACGTGTCAAAGGCGGCTAAACTTAGCCTACATCTATGGTTATTTAGCCGGCATTTTTGATTCTTAGCCGGCTTCGGGATACGTGTCTAAGTTAGCCGGCTCCAAAGATTCCTTCTTAGCCGGCTCCAACTCGGCTTGTAGGCTAAGTCTTCACTTAGCCGCCTTCAATCTTTTCATTTAGCCGTCTAATTTTAGCCGCCAAAATTGAATATTTTACCAACCTTATTAAATATTTAGCCGGCTTCACTTAGCCATCTTCTTAGCCGGTGTAAATTTAGCCGTTAAAATTGAATATTTTACCAACTTACCAACTCTATTAAATATTTAGCCGGCTTCACTTAGCCGTCTTCTTAGCCGGTGTAAATTTAGCCCCCAAAATTAAATATTTTACCTACTCACTTAATTATTTAGCCGGCTTCGCTTAGCCGCCAATTTTTTTCTCTCTTAGCCGGCACGTTTTAGCCATCAGCAATAAATACTAACTACCCAAATTTAATTTTTCACCAACCATTTTTATAAAACTAACAACCACCTACATCTTATAAAACCATCTTCACCCTCTCATAAGATACTCATATTTTTAAAAAAATATGTTTGTTAACGTCGTCGTTTACTCAGATTAGATTGTAGGCTTTACTTATCCGAGTTTTTTATGAATGAATTAACTTGGTTTATTTTTATTAAAATTATTTTTATGTATGTAGATACTAACAAAATACTAACAAAAAAGTAATACACGGAAATATTCATTAATAATAAAAATTAAGAAACATAATAATAACAAAGCATACTAAATAAAGATTACAATCTACTCGATTGTAGGCCGACAACGCCAAATGTAAATTTTTTCTGCCATAAACCTCCGATATTTAAGCATTTTCTCCTTAAAATCTCCTTCAAAATTAAGCTCTTTTTCAAAACATAAATGTTCCATTAACATACAAGCAAATACCCCCGAATTTTCCGCCTGACCAGTGTGGTTGGGCTGCATATATTTGTCAGAACTATCAAACCCAAAGAGTTTTTCTTCCCGTCCAGACCTCCTCCGGTAACGAAGGTTAACCAACAAAGCCCCAAAATAAACCTTCAGTTTGACTAACATTGGGTGAATTTTGTGACGATACATTACAATACTAAAATCTCGAAACCAATATTGCTTTACTTCCATTGACCGCATATTAACTCTAACGAGTAACCATTCTTGTTGTTCTATAAACAACGGAATGTAAACATAATCGACTTCCGCCTGACCAGTGTTAGTTTTATAAAAATGGTTGGTGAAAAATTAAATTTGGGTAGTTAAGTATTTATTGCTGATGGCTAAACGTGCCGGCTAAGAGAAAAAAAATTGGCGGCTAAGCGAAGCCGGCTAAATAATTAAGTGAGTAGGTAAAATATTTAATTTTGAGGGCTAAATTTACACCAGCTAAGAAGACGGCTAAGTGAAGCTGGCTAAATATTTATTAGAGTTGGTAAGTTGGTAAAATATTCAATTTTGACGGCTAAATTTACACCGGCTAAGAAGACGGCTAAGTGAAGCCGGCTAAATATTTAATAAGGTTGGTAAAATATTCAATTTTGGCGGCTAAATGAAAAGATTGAAGGCGGCTAAGTGAAGCCTTAGCCTACAAGCCGAGTTGGAGCCGGCTAAGAAGGAATCTTTGGAGTCGGCTAACTAAATAGACACGTATCCCGAAGCCGGCTAAGAGTCAAAGATGCCGGCTAAATAACCATAGATGTAGGCTAAGTTTAGCCGCCTTTGACACGTGTCGAATTTTTATTGGTTAAAGGTGGGACCCGTTTACTTTTTATAAAATTCTGTGCCCATAAAGTGGAGGCTAAGGCTTAGCCGCCTTAGCCGGCTTCGGTGATGTGGCAGTTGTTTATTGGTTAAAAAACCAATGATTAGAGAGATGTAGGCTAAATAGATATGTCTATTTTGGTAAATTTTTAGTCAAACTTGTCTATTTTGGTAATTTTCCCACAAAAATTTCTCTCTTTTAATTTCTAACTAATGATTTACCCGCGCGGTAAAACACGGGTGTCGCATGTCGAAATGTCTCGTTTAATAATTTCTTAATTATGGAGCTCATTATTTGTGAAAAACATGTATATGCTTCCAATTTTATGAAAGTTGTTCAACAACTTCTCGTTTATTGATTTTATTTTTGTGAAAGACATGCATATGTCTCCAATTTTATGAAAGTTGTTCAACTTCTCGTTTATTAGTTTCATTTTATGCATAAGACATGTGACTATGTCTGAAAGACATGAAGTCTTTATTTGCTTACTAAGTTTTCAATTAGAAATCATTTAGTTTCGATAAAG
>NW_027503811.1:0-30326 GCF_021521415.1 Bidens hawaiensis
TTTGTTCATTTTCGGGTTTCGGCCCGTTTTGGTTTTTTTTGGTTCAAATATGATGTTTTTTTTCGGTTTATGTTTGGCTCAAGTTCGTTTTTTTGCTTATTTTATTTAGTTTTTTTTTGTTTCGGCCCGTTTCGGTTTTTTTGGTTCGTTTATGACGGTTTTTTTTTGTTTCGTTTCCGTTCGGGTTTAATTTTTTGTTTCGTTTTGTTCGTTTCACTTTTTTTGTTTCATTTTAGTCGGTTTACTCGGTACGGTTTAACTTTTATTTTGGTTAGTTTTTTTTGTTAAGTTTATGTTTTTTTTTGTTTCGTTTTGGTTAGTTCGGTTTCGTTTCATTTCGGTTTCTATTCTTTGTTTCGTTTTGGTCCATGAAATGGCCGGGGCGTCGGCGGACCGGGTCGGGTTGAGCCGAACTGACCCTAGCGTCAAACCGAACACAAACTGACGCGAGGCGCCGAATCTAATGCGAGCTGACCCGGGGCTTGACCCAAACGCGACCCGACCCGGAGCACTAAGCTGAAAGGGCTAAGACTCGGAGCGTCGACCTGAATGTGAACACACCCGAAATGTCGACCCGAACGTGACCATGTTAGTCGCCCAATTGAAGATTCCATCAAATGTACTTGAATTCCTTCACATGATAGAAGGATTCAGAATCCCTTTGTTTAAAGGAATTTGAAGGAATTGAATTCCAATTCCAATTCCAATTCCAATTCCTTGTCAACCGAACACACCAAAATGGAATTAAGATTCAAATTCCAACGAAACGAACACGCCATGTCATGGGATTTTAATTCCAATTCCTTTGAATTCCCATGAATTCTGTGAAACGAACACGCACTTAGTATTTATATTATATGCTTGCTATATTTCAAATCAAGAAAACATAAAGAACTATCTTTTCGATAAGCAAGAATGTCTCGTTCATGGGTTTTTTAACTTCTTGCAGATTAAAACGTACATGAAAAAGGGGAAAGTTTGTACTGAAATGTGGGCTGTAGAACGGGATGAAGAATGGGAGAATGAAGAGTTCGCTAAACTGTTTGAAGAGTTAACCGGGAATGAGTTTTAGCCGTGGGAAAGAGTGAAGAAAATTCAAAGATGCTTTATACATAGCTTAAACAAAACATCTAATTTGAATCATTTGACGTTTATGTACTTTTGTTTGATTAAGTAAATCTGATGGTGTGGTATGTGTTTGGAAAACATTTGCACATGTTTGTTCTAGCATAAAACAGTTGAAAATGCAAAAAAAAAAAAAAAAGGGTCTGTCGGAATCTGGCAGGTTAACCGGATTCCGGCAACATCTTTTAGCGACGACTTTTTAGATTAGCGGCGCTAAAGCTCAGTTTTCTTGTAGTGTTGTTCATGTATTCGTCATCCATCAAAAAAACATTACATGTTTTTTTAGAGAATTTTAATTCTTGTTGTGCTGTTAAAACTAATATTAACTTCAAGACCGAAGGAATAAAGAAAAATATTCTTTTTTTAGTCAACCTATAGAGAAATAGAGAAAAAAAAAAGTTAGTGTTGAAGTTTTTCCATAGGATGTAGTTTAAAATAAACGGGTCAATCAAAAAACGATAATATACGTTATATATATAAAAACTGTCAGGGTTACTCGACGCATCCCTATATCCTTGTCCACGCATGTCGTGGTGTAACATCCTACTTTTGATTATAATAATAAAATAAATGTCGTTTATTTTATATCGTGTCGTTTATCGGTTTAGATAATAAACTGTACATGGTTGGGCTTGGACTTTAGAAGATAGAATAAAATATGGAATGGGCCTTAGGTCCATGGGCTTAAGGGAGTATAAATACCCCTTAAACCCTAATCCTTTCCATTTTATCCATCTCTACACCATAGCCTACACCTTGGAAAACACACACAAACACTATCGTTTAACCCGAACCAAGATCCGAAGGCGAAAACCCGAGCTTGTTGGTGCTAGATCGTTGTGAAGAACCAAAACAACATCAAAGACCAGCTCGTGTTCGTAGTTCGCTCGTTTAAGGTACGTTTATATCTAGGAATTGTTCATTTAGGTCCGGATTCATTTAGATAATCACAAATCTGTTTTAGTGTGTTGAAAACGAATCTAACCAAACAAATATCACTGAAATTGGTTAGCATCTGATAGGTTAATTGTTAACCTAAGAACCCGTAACCTATATGCCTAAATCGCACCCCTTAAACATTGATGTTTGGCCGATTTGATGGTTGGGGTTTGTAGGCGCTGTAATTCCGAATTCGTTGATACCTAAATCATGATATTTGGTTAAGAAACGAGGGTTTATTTGCAGAATCTGATGAATGTTGACTGTTCTGTGTTCTTGGTAATTTTGACTTTGACCCTAAGTCAAAGTCTGGATAAGAACAGGAATGATTCGTTAAGAATGGTGCAATTCGTTGTGTCCAGGTAGCGAATCAGCTCACCCAGTTCGTTACCTCAAGTTAACGAAGTAGACTAACGAACTAGGATAGCGAACCAGGTAACGAATCAGGTGATTCGTTACTCACCAGTTCGCTAAGCTCCAATAACGAATTAGACCACGAATCAAGTCATGTCCAGATGGCGAACTGGAATAACGAATCAGAGGATAAGAGGAAGAATCAAGGTAACGAATTAAGGAGGAAAACATAACGAATCAGAACAAAGGATAACGAATTAGCCAACAAATTAGGCTTAATTCGTTATAGAGAATGAGTTAGCGATTTAGAAAATAATTTATAATTGTAACAGCTCAGTTACCACCGCATCATAATATTGTCCGCTTTGGCCGGGACGTACCACCATCGCCTCACGGATTTGCTTTTGGTTGCCCAGGTGGTCACCCATCCTCATACTTCTCCCACTTGAGCACGCTTAACTGTGGAGTTATCCTCTCATCCACTACCATTAAGCGCCCAAAACGCGTTATGATGGGGAAGGTATCCACCTCTTAATAAAGAAGGCTTAGTTTTCCTTTCCAACCGATGTGGGATGTCACAAAAATACTAGTGGAACTTTGTCCCTTGGACAACTAATGAAAATAAAATTTTTCCAAGCTGACCTGGCAGCTTAACCCTAGCTAGGGACTTTGCCCCTTGGACCCCGCTAGGGGCTGCCGCCCCTAGACCCCCGTCCGTTAAGGGTTATAATTAGACTAGAGACGCAATATGGGTAGTGATAGAGAATTGATACGTGTAATTGTTATACAGTTAGTCGAGCACAGCTCAAGAAGGGGATTACCATAAACGATGAACATAACCGCATCAGGTGAGTTTCTAGCCCCATTTCCTTGTTATGTTTTCGGGGTTGTGTGCATACTCGATGTGATAGTACACTTACCGTAAATGGTAAGTGTATGCTATGTATGATTTATATGTTATGAATGTATATCTTAAATATGAATGAAAGCTTGTCGGTACGTGAACGATCTTCGGATATTGCACGTGTTGACAAGGGAGGTATGTTTATGATAGATGAATGTGTATGATAGATATATGTACAACATATGAATATGTGTGAATGATTAAAGAAAGTATGTATGTTAAGGGCATGTATAGACAGTATGTACGAAGATGAAGAATGAGGGATCAGAACCTAATAATATCTGAGATAGAGTAGAAAGGGATCAGACCCTAATAATATCTTAGATAGAGAAGTAAAAAGGGATCAGACCCTAATAATATCTGAGATAGACAAAGGAAAGAGGGATCAGACCCTAATAATATCTGAGATAGAAAAGGAAGGGATCGGACCCTAATAATATCTGAGATAGAAAAGGAAGGGATCAGACCCTAATAATATCCGAGATAGAAAATGACAGTAATTTATATAGTACTAAAGTAATAAAGTATGAACGTATGTATGAACTTGTGTAATGAAAGTAAATTAGTAAAGTAACGATTATGTGTCTTGGATGCATAATCGGAGGTAAGTGTATGTATGGTTTAATGTATGATTAACTAGAACTCACTCAGCGTAGCTGACTTTTAGTATGCACGCAGGTTAACAGATTGAGACAGCTGGTTTGAGAGGGACACATGGCAGGATTGAAGAGGCTGGCATCTGAAGATTGTCATGATGTTTTGAATGATATAATTTATGTTATGTTTTAAATGACAAATTATGGATAATTGTAATAAATGGTTGATGTTTTATATTATTCCGCGAAAGTTTTAATTAACTCTGATATTTAGAACTGCATTTATGAGTAAATCCAACACCAAATGTAGGGCACCGGTAACAGGGCCTTACAAGTTGGTATCAGAGCAAAGTTCGAGAGATTTAAGCATCCTATATGCTTAGACTCGAACAGAGAATGGGATTAAAGTAAGAAAAGAAAGAAGATGCCAGTTTGAGATAGCCATGTGTCACTCAAGCAAGCTCAATAACGGTAAAGTGTATGATAAAATATGTATGTAAATGTTAGCTTAATTGCTAAAGAAAGAATATGTGAATGCTAGGGATAAGATTAAATTGATTGTTCGATTGGTTAACTGTTTAGAGTAGAACCAGCACAAATAGACTCATAAGAGGATGTGTATATTACACGGAAAGTAATGTGATCAGCTAATCACAGCTGGCCACTGTTATTACCTGTTAGCCTTACTATCCTCGTATTAAATAGTTCCTTGAGTGATTACGTTTGTGTTTTCCTTTCCAGAATACGATGGCTGGATCTAGGGCAGTTGTTGGAGCAGGAGGCCGCACTGGACGTCGTGGCAGGCCTCGTCGTGTCTAACGACCTTCGGTAGAAACAGCTTCCAACACCGAAACGGAAGGAAGCGCAGCCGGAAGAAACCCTGAAAACAATGAAGGGGTCCAACTCGATCCCTTAATCCAAGCAGCTATTGTTCAAGCTGTGGCAACTGCTGTAAAGAACATGAACCTGGAGAGGTCTACTGGAGATCGTGAAAGAACAGCTGGAGAAGCAGGAGGAGATGGTAGGAAAGATGATGAAGAAGAAAGAGAGGCCTCCAGTGATGTTAAGTCTGTGAAGGTCGATGACAGGAAAAGGGGCCGGGGTGGGTGCAACTATAAGTCCTTCAAGGGTTGTGACCCGCCGAAACTGACCGGTTTGGGAGACGCAATCGCTACCCTTCAATGGATAACTTCTATGGATAAAATTATCCGAATCAGCGAGTGCCGTCCTGACCAAGCTGTCGGTTATGCCACCCAATCGTTTGAGGAGGAGGCAATGTATTGGTGGGAAAGTGTGGAGCAGAGGAAGACCCGGGATGAGATTAAGGCCCTGAGGTGGGAGGACCAGAAAGAGCTGGTGATGAAGAGGTTCTGTGCTGACGAAGAAGTTGAGAGGGCGGAGATGAAGTTTCTGAACCTGAAAGCCGGCACGATGACACATCGTGAGTATACCACCGAGTTCAACCGAATGTCTAGGTTGGTACCCGATATGCTTAACACTGAGACTAAGAGGATCAAGTGTTATGAGAGAGGATTGCCACAGAAAGTCCGCACGCTAGTCAGGACAAGTAAACCTGCTACCTTTGACTCTGCTGTCGAGCTCGCAGAGATGGTTTATGCAGACCTGGCTGCGGATGATATTGTGGTGGAAGAAGAGAAGAAAGATAAGAAGTGGGTCAATGTCAAACGACCCGGTACTCAGTTGTGGAACTCCAAGGAGAAGAAACAGAAAGTGTGGGAGATGAGACCGTGCAGGACGTGTGGTAAAATGCACAGTGGTGAGTGCAAGTGGGGTAAAGGATCTGATGTTTGTCATAAGTGTGGTAAGGATCACGGAGGAGAGTGCAGGCTTGGGTCGAATGCGTGTTATACATGTGGGAAGGTGGGACATTATGCTCCCGATTGTACTGCAAAACCCGCATGCTACAAGTGCGGTAAGCCGGGCCATTTTGCCAAGGAATGCACCGATGGTGGAGCTGGAGGGAGTGAAAGGAATGATGCTGATCAGACTAGGCCGAGGACCAGAGCCTACATGTTAACCCAAGAGCAAGCCAAGCAGATTTCAGATGTTGTCACAGGTACGTTTCAAGTAAACGGTATTTCCGCTTCAGTATTATTCGATTCAGGTGCGAACAAAAGTTTTGTAGCCACGCCATTTAGTAAATTAGCTAAAATGGAATGTTGCCGAGTGCCTGAAACTTTTATAGTAGAAACCGCTAGTGACACCTCGGTTAAAATAATGCAAATGGTTATGAACTGTAAGATAGAGTTAGAATGACATGAGTTCCCGGTTACTTTGTATGTTATGACCTTAAGAGGGTTCGATGTGGTTTTGGGAATGGATTGGTTGTCTGAGTATGAAGCTCAAATAGTGTGTAAGAGTAGGATAATAAGGTTAAAGTCCTTCGGTGTAACACCTCGGCTAAAGCGGAAACGCCTGAGTGTGACGTACAGATTGCTCAAAACACATGCGACACTATTAAGTGACAATATTATCATTAATTAATTTAAACATCAAGTACACAAGTTTGTAACATGAAATACATGAAAAAAATATAATAACAATTTAATAACTTGTCAATTTATTGAAATACCCTAAGTTCTAATGTCTTCTTCTTGTTTCAACTTCGAATAAATGTACCTGTAGCATATATATAAAATAATGTCAACTAAATGAATAGTTGATGAGTTCACACATGTTTTGATATAAGTACATAAAAATCAACAATTCCATGAACCAGTGTAAATGAGCAAGTAAAGTTCTTTCCAATTGGGATTGTGCACCAATGTACTCGGATAATAGCGCAAGTAAGTGTCTTTTCTGTTGGTAACAACCAACGTACTCGGATCGGGGGTCCCTATTCCACTCATAACATCGAGGTCCTGAGTGCATAGGTGGGCGTATGATCATACTTAATGAGGAAACCATGAGCACGTAATCTTTGAGCAAGTAAGCAAATAAACACACAAGTCCATGTAACGAATTGTAGTTTGTAAATAATAAGAAAAAAAAATTGAAATGTTGATAGGATATATATGCTACCCCCAAAATGTGTAAAAGCGCTAAAAAGGGGGTGTGAGAAACTCACTTTGAAGTTGAAGACAAATTTGAAATAAACTGAAAGTACATAAATAAAACCGAAGCAATTGAACGTCACGAACTAGAATTAAAAGCACAAAAGTAATATTAACCAATGACTTATAAAGTAAATAGATCGGTTGTTGGGAATTAGAGATGTTAAATGTATATTTTATTATGAAGTTGGATATTATATTATTTATTGTAAAGCTTTAACGAATTTTAAACGAATTATTAATTTAATATTACCTTAAATTATTATATTAATATCAAGTTTGAATATTTTAATATAACGAAATTTTTAGCGTTAGCGGTATACTTTATTTTAGAATAAACGTTTGTTGGTTTAGAAATTATAAAGTTATACAACGACACTATATATATCATTTTATATAATTATTTTACGAGTTTAACGAGTGTTACCGGGTTTTGAGAGATTGGTTTTTTGGGAGAAAAGGTTAACGAAAACTAAAACAACATTTGTTTATCTATAAAAATAATTTTATTTATTTTATAAAGATTTGTAAATATATATTTGATTTAATATAACAAATAAAAATAGTTTTTAAAAAAATGTAAACTGGATCTGTTGTGACCTGGGTTCGAACCCGAGTCTCCATGCCCACTCAACACATACACAACCACTAGACCAGTTTAGTATTGTTGTTAGAAGTTGGGAACTGACAATTATAAACAACAAACCCAACTTCATCTTCTTAACATAAACCCTAGGTTTTTAATTCTCCAGATCCATTCCATGTTTGATTGATTTAGGTTAGGGGTTTTATTAGACGGCTTGAAGTGATTAAAATACATATATTACTTACTTGTTTTGGTGCCGGAAAGAGGGTAAACGGAGCTTGGCCGGAATTAAAGTTGGATGAACGATTTCGAGATTAAAGGGTGTTTGTTTGTATAATCTAATGTTTTTAGCAAGTTTAGATGAAGATCATCGCCCTATTTATAGTCTCAATTGACCCGTTTGGTGTTTAATTCGTGGTATTAAGGTTTTGATTACAACCCAACGGTTGGGTGATTAAAAGGGTGTTAATTAGGTGCTTAATAGCAAAATTAATCGTATATTATTGTTTGGCGTTAGAGGAGAAGTCTTTTAATATGATTTAATAGGTAAAACGAAGTATAAATGTGGGTTTTAGATGTTGCCGGAATGAGTCGCCGGAATAATGCGCCGCCGCTGGCGGCCGGCGTCGGAAAAACGTGAAGGACGAAGAGGGGGGCTGGGCTGGTTTGGGTAATTTTTATATTATTATTATTATTAATTACATATTTACACTTATAACCCCTCATCTTTCATTTTATTTTTAAAACATAAATAAACTGTAATTACCATTTGAACCTTATACTTTTAGACATCATATAAATGTAATAAAATGTTATGGATTATTTTTATATCTTACCCGGCTAGTTTGCGACTCGTTTAAATATTGACATTAAATATCGGAGATTCGTTATTGAACAATACAAAGATAGAAAAACAACGAATAGTGACTATAGCACGTCGTAAATATATTAAATAAATACATGGTAACTATATATATAATAAACGAATGATATGAATACATCGAAATTTCAAAATGAGTCGGTTGACGAACACGTATAAAACGAAACTTGAAATATACATTTATATTTATACATATATATTCCTATATAAAACCGAGATTTTAAAACGGGTTGGATTTTCGGGTTTGAAAAGTAACGAATGTTACAGGACTTACAACTTTTAAAAATTTCGTCCCGAAATTAAAATAAAATAAAATAAAATAATAATTAAATTTAAAAGAGAACAACTAATATACAGAGTTGTTAGAAGTTTTAACAATTTTATATATTAAAATAGAATAACGTCGATCTTTGAATGACCCGAAAGAACGCCACGAATAGGAAATATGACAAGGACATTTATATATAGGATGTACCAGCGGCGTATCCACCATACCCTTATCATATTGTATTTGTCCCGTTTCCCCAAAATCATTCCAAGTTCCGAGTTATTTCACACAATCGGACTTATTATATTTTTCATGCGAGGACTTTGATAATTACGTGTCGACCCATAATTACCTCTATCGTCGGATGGTCTATATAACTTGCTCTATTGTGTGGTTTTAAGACATAGACCTAATTATCATATAGAACGTTGAAATTCAAAACTAACGAATTAAAAAAATATATATAAACATTACAAAAGACTTTGATAGTCCATTCAGGCCAAGGACAAAGCGAAACATAAGTTAAGAAAATAAATTCATCATGTCTAAAGCAAGTAAACGTTGTCAAGCATGAAATAAACATGGTAATGAAATTAAAGAATGAAACATTTAGAATTATAGACATCGTAACATGTAATTGAATAACGGGGTCGAAAATAACGTGGTTAGCAAAAGTAGCATTTAACCAATGAAATATGAACATGTGAATTGATAACGCGTTTGATTCGAGAATAGCTTAGATAAACGAAACTTTCAAGTATCAAAATATCATGATGTTTAACAATTGAAATCTCCGAATGAATTACAACTCAATTAACAGTAACATTGAGATGAAATAAAGTGAACATTACGACATATTAACTAATAATTTGAAATTAAACGGATTAATGAAATACTATTATCACAATAAAAAAAATCCACTAAGTTTACGAAAGAAAAGTTCCAATAGCAACCTTGAGTTTATCAACGTAAGTAGTTGAAACCTCAAAATTAAAATAAAGCATTTGTTACAGATAGATGAAATCAAGAAATACAAAATGGTTTAAATAAAACATCGAGTGAAAGAGAAGTAAACGAATAAACAAAAAAAAAAATTTGTGTAAAAATATAACATAACATAAACTCGGCATGTACATGGGATACAATCCTGGTTCTAAGTAAACGAATTCGTTTGGGGAGAACCGGTCACCGATAGTAACATGTAAAAATAAAAATGAAAATATAGTTTCTATTAGGTAACTATGTACACATACATGTTCATAGTCCCAATTTCCACTTAACGATTACGTTGATGAGAAATTGGTCATAGATCCCGAGGTAACAAACGTAAACCGATTCACAAAATGCGACTAAGGATGATGTACGAATTTGCGTTTCGTAAAATACAAACGAATATGGATCAAAGATCAATGAGCAATCGAAATAACTTCGTAAACAATATTCTAAAGAAGTGAGATATAAAAATCACTTTGGGTAAGTTCGAAACATATGTGAAGAAGAAAATAAAGAAAAGTAAACGTAGCTTTCGACGTTTGTCTTCTTAAGTGTCGGTTTGTTTGGGGTATGAATGTTGACGTGAGAGATGGTGCCATGATTTCTTAGCCGAAACTCATTGGCGTTAATGAAGGGGAAAGAAAGGAATGGATGCAACATATATTTTAATTTACAAAAAAATCGGTTGTAAATTGTGATGCCTTTTTTTATATCTCATGGTAAAATAAAATTTATTCTATTTTATTTAGGCAAAATATCTTTAGCTATCACTAAGACTTGCAAGTTTTATGAAATCTTAAACGTAAAATCAAATGTTTTCTTTTGGCCAATAACGTAGAAAATAATAATAACAATAAATTGTCAAATTACTTGACTTGTTAAATGAAGAATAGTTTCAAAAGGCCTTTAAACTTGTTTGAAGCAAATATTTAACTTTAAATATTATTATATTAATAGTAGCGACGATGGTACTGGTAATAATAATATTACTAATAATAAAAACATTAACAATAGTAATACTAAAAAGTTTTAATAATAACAATATTGATAATTACCGTAATAATAAAAAAATAATAATGACGGTGATGGTACTAATAAGAATAGTAGTAGTAATATTAGTAGTGATGGTAACATTAATAACTTTAATAATAATAATAATAGAGATAATAACTTCTTTTTAAAGAAAATCCTTTTGACTGAAAGTTAAAAATAACAGAGAATTTGAGATTAGGCGCGAGGTGTTAGTAAAATAAATAAAATGTAGGAAGGTATGCAAAATAAAATATAGACGAGTCTGATGAGTTTTGTAAAGATCTAAGTATTGAAACTGGAAAATTGTATAAGGTCGACAAAGGATGCGGGGTTAGGGTATTGCATGGCGGTAACAAATTAGGCCTTCCAAAGTATAACGGGTGTGCTAGGATCACGACAATGATAGTAAGCTTGAAGCATGAGGTTAAACATGTGATTGAGACAAATGGTTAGGTACAGGTCTTGTAGATGGGTGAGTGGCGTTGAGTTTGGGTGGGTTTTAGCAATAAGTTGTAATTGAATCTACCACAAATTGAAGTATATCAACGTTTCAGGGAAGTAAAGTGGTGGGATTTACACATACCATACAAATGGTGTGTTTTAGCGTGAGGCCTTTCGATTGGGTTTAGTTTGCGTTTCCAAGAATGGTGCTGGGTTTGAATTTGAATTTACTATAGCGATGGAGGTGAGTGTGGTTAAATGTGGAATGATCGGGATCGCGGACGCCATTTGCTTGATAACTTGGATTGTCATTTCGCCGGTTGAGTGCGACAACTAGGAAAACGAGAGGCGTGATACGAAACGTGAGGAATTTGCGTGACTTGAGGCGTAAGTATGGAAACGACTAATATATACTTCAATGAAAACAAGTAAAGAAAAGAAATCGCATGAAACAAATTTGAAATCGAAATTGGAATTCCCATGAAACGTCATGAGTTTTCACAATGTTAATAAACCAAAATCTCATAAATTATTTAAATAACCATATGAAAAAAATATATATTAAACTTAACAACAAATAGTGAAATCCAATTGAAAATCGAGTGTTTATGAACCACCATGACTTTTAAATTTCAATTATAAACACAAGAGTAAATGAGTATAACAATAAGGTAATTGAATTGGAATTCGACCATTCATGTATCACCATAACTTTTTGAATTTTTTTTTCGATTCTAAAACATAATAGTAAAATAACAAAATAATCGTTTGAAATTCGGTTATTACTTTGCAAATTTTAAAGTTTAAACCGTAAATGAGCGTATAAATAAAGAAAACGTGTTACAAAAATTTTAAACTTAACTATTCTCGTATAAAAATGCATAATTAAATCGAACCGAAAGCTGGGTATTCGAGTACAGACTTCCAATTAAAACACACTGTAAAACATAGAGGAGTGCAACCATATTCTTTTCACAAAGAGAACATGGTCGCGTTTGAAAACTTAAAGTTGTGATTCATATGGCGTTGAAAGTGGTATGCTTTGGCTTAATAGAGTTCATGCTCTTTCCTAACTCTCCAGGTAAGCAACCGGGTCCCACGTCTGATTGGGATTTATACGCATTGATTATCCTTATGTTACAATAACCTTGGTGTCAAGAGTTTCAGAAAACAGGCACGTCCCCCTTACAGTTACTACATACCCGCCATAATGAACCATCTTTAAGAGGAAGAAATATCGGGCAACCAAAAAATTGAAAATCTGATTATTGAAATTGAAAATCTTTGCGTTAGGCATAGGCCTTGGACTTGTGTGGGCTTGTGTAATTGAAGTAATTGAATCATCAGTATAATAGTATTTGCGTAAATGAGGCATAAACAAATCAATAATAACCAAATAATGTGCATTGAACAATCAAATTAGGCTCACATAATTGTTCTAATCATGTTACCTAAACAATTAAGCAAAATAAACTATAACCAACTAGAACACTACGTCTAATGTCCTATCTTATAGTCACGGCTCTGATACCAATCTGTAACACCCCGGCTAAAGCGGAAACGCCTGAGTGTGATGTACAGATTGCTCAAAACACATGCGACACTATTAAGTGACAATATTATCATTAATTAATTTAAACATCAAGTACACAAGTTTGTAACATGAAATACATGAAAAAAATATAATAACAATTTAATAACTTGTCAATTTATTGAAATACCCTAAGTTCTAATGTCTTCTTCTTGTTTCAACTTCGAATAAATGTACCTGTAGCATATATATAAAATAATGTCAACTAAATGAATAGTTGATGAGTTCACACAAGTTTTGATATAAGTACATAAAAATCTACAATTCCATGAACCAGTGTAAATGAGCAAGTAAAGTCCTTTCCAATTGGGATTGTGCACAAATGTACTCGGATAATAGCGCAAGTAAGTGTCTTTTCTGTTGGTAACAACCAACGTACTCGGATCGGGGGTCCCTATTCCACTCATAACATCGAGGTCCTGAGTGCATAGGTGGGCGTATGATCATACTTAATGAGGAAACCATGAGCACGTAATCTTTGAGCAAGTAAGCAAATAAACACACAAGTCCATGTAACGAATTGTAGTTTGTAAATAATAAAAAAAAAATTGAAATGTTGATAGGATATATATGCTACCCCCAAAATGTGTAAAAGCGCTAAAAAGGGGGGTGTGAGAAACTCACCTTGAAGTTGAAGACAAATTTGAAATAAACCGAAAGTACATAAATAAAACCGAAGCAATTGAACGTCACGAACTAGAATTAAAAGCACAAAAGTAATATTAACCAATGACTTATAAAGTAAATAGATCGGTTGTTGGGAATTAGAGATGTTAAATGTATATTTTATTATGGAGTTGGATATTATATTATTTATTGTAAAGCTTTAACGAATTTTAAACGAATTATTAATTTAATATTACCTTAAATTATTATATTAATATCAAGTTTGAATATTTTAATATAACGAAATTTTTAGCGTTAGCGGTATACTTTATTTTAGAATAAACGTTTGTTGGTTTAGAAATTATAAAGTTATACAACGACACTATATATATCATTTTATATAATTATTTTACGAGTTTAACGAGTGTTACCGGGTTTTGAGAGATTGGTTTTTTGGGAGAAAAGGTTAACGAAAACTAAAACAACATTTGTTTATCTATAAAAATAATTTTATTTATTTTATAAAGATTTGTAAATATATATTTGATTTAATATAACAAATAAAAATAGTTTTTAAAAAAATGTAAACTGGATCTGTTGTGACCTGGGTTCGAACCCGGGTCTCCATGCCCACTCAACACATACACAACCACTAGACCAGTTTAGTATTGTTGTTAGAAGATGGGAACTGACAATTATAAACAACAAACCCAACTTCATCTTCTTCACATAAACCCTAGGTTTTTAATTCTCCAGATCCATTCCATGTTTGATTGATTTAGGTTAGGAGTTTTATTAGACGGCTTGAAGTGATTAAAATACATATATTACTTACTTGTTTTGGTGCCGGAAAGAGGGTAAACGGAGCTTGGCCGGAATTAAAGTTGGATGAACGATTTCGAGATTAAAGGGTGTTTGTTTGTATAATCTATTGTTTTTAGCAAGTTTAGATGAAGATCATCGCCCTATTTATAGTCTCAATTGACCCGTTTGGTGTTTAATTCGTGGTATTAAGGTTTTGATTATAACCCAACGGTTGGGTGATTAAAAGGGTGTTAATTAAGTGCTTAATAGCAAAATTAATCGTATATTATTGTTTGGCGTTAGAGGAGAAGTCTTTTAATATGATTTAATAGGTAAAACGAAGTATAAATATGGGTTTTAGATGTTGCCGGAATGAGTCGCCGGAATAATGCGCCGCCGCTGGCGGCCGGCGTCGGAAAAACGTGAAGGACGAAGAGGGGGGCTGGGCTGGTTTGGGTAATTTTTATATTATTATTATTATTAATTACATATTTACACTTATAACCCCTCATCTTTCATTTTGTATTTAAAACATAAATAAACTGTAAATACCATTTGAACCTTATACTTTTAGACATCATATAAATTTAATAAAATGTTATGGATTATTTGTATATCTTACCCGGCTAGTTTGCGACTCGTTTAAATATTGACATTAAATATCGGAGATTCGTTATTGAACAATACAAAGATAGAAAAACAACGAATAGTGACTATAGCACGTCGTAAATATATTAAATAAATACATGGTAACTATATATATAATAAACGAATGATATGAATACATCGAAATTTCAAAATGAGTCGGTTGACGAACACACATAAAACGAAACTTGAAATATACATTTATATTTATACATATATATTCCTAAATAAAACCGAGAATTTAAAACGGGTTGGATTTTCGGGTTTGAAAAGTAATGAATGTTACATTGGGTGGTAGTGCGGTGACGATTTATGGTGATAAGGAAAGTTCTGGGCTTAATGTCATTTCGATGATAAAAGTCGAGGGTTTGTTAAGGCGAGGGTGCGGTGCCTACCTGGCGTAAGTTGTCAATGCTACAGCCGAGACAAAAGAAATGAAAGATATTCCTATTGTGCGCGACTACCCAGAAGTATTCCCAGAGGATCTTCCGGGGTTGTACCGGGGCTAGAGATAGAATTCCAGATAGATTTAAGTACCAGGAGCCAGCCCGTCGCGAAAGCGCCTTACCTTCTAGCACCGTCCGAGATGAAAGAATTGATGTCCCAACTGCAGGAACTCCTCGACAAGGGTTTTATTAGACCAAGTGTTTCCTCGTGGGGCGCACCAGTGTTATTCGTGAAGAAGAAGGATGGAAGTATGAGAATGTGCATAGACTATCGCGAGTTGAATAAGCTTACGGTAAAGAATTGATATCCTTTGCCAAGGATTGATGATCTGTTTGACCAACTGCAAGGTTCAAGTTGGTTCTCATGAATAGATCTCAGATCAGGATATCATCAGCTAAAAGTGAAAGAGGCGGACATCTCTAAGACAGCGTTTCGGACGCGGTATGGACACTACGAGTTCCTCGTGATGTCATTCGGTCTAACAAATGCTCCTGCAGCATTTATGGACATGATGAATAGGGTGTGTCGGCCGATGTTGGATAAGTCAGTTATCGTCTTTATTGATGATATATTGATTTATTCAAAGAGCGAGTCTGATCATGCCGAGCATTTGAGAGAAGTGTTGGAAGTTTTAAAGGAAGAGAAATTGTATGCTAAGTTTTCGAAATGCGCGTTCTGGTTGCGAGTAGTGCAATTTCTAGGTCACGTGATTAATCCTGAAGAGATTACCGTGGACCCAGCTAAGATTGAGACAATAACGAATTGGAAGACTCCACAGAATCCGACTGATATACGAAGCTTCCTAGGGTTAGCTGGCTACTATAGAAGATTCATCAAAGGCTTCTCCAAGATAGCCGCACCATTGACCGGTATGACCCGAAAGTCGATAGTATTCAGTTGGGGTAAGTTTCAAGAAGAAGCTTTTCAGGAGTTGAAGAAGAGACTCACGCAAGCTCCAATCCTTGCTTTATCCGATGGTGACGAGGATTTGGTTTTTTGTACTGATGCTTCGCATCGTGGGTTAGGTTGCGTGTTGATGCAACGAGGAAAGGTGATAGCTTATGCGTCTAGACAGTTGAAAGTCCATGAGAGTACTTATCCAACGCATGATTTAGAGCTAGCAGCAGTAGTGCATGCCTTAAAGATATGGAGGCATTACCTGTACGGTACTAAGTGTACTATTTATACGGATCATAATAGTTTAAAGTACTTCTTCGAACAGAAAGAGCTGAACATGAGACAGAGGAGGTGGTTGGAGTTGATTAAGGATTACGACTGCGACATTAAGTACTATCCTGGTAAAGCTAATGTGGTCGCCGATGCGCTAAGTCGTAAGAACGAGGAAGTCATTGCAACAATGAAGTCATATCAGTTGATTATGAATTCAAGTTTGTTTGATGAAATCATCAAAGTACAGTCGGAAGTGTTGGTAGATGAAGGACTAGTGAAGAAAGAAAGAATTTTCGGTCAGAAAGACGAGTTTATGGAAAACACTCATGGAGTTAAGACTAGGTTTGACCGTATGTGGATCCCACGCCATGGAGATCTCAGAGGTCGAATCTTAGATGAAGCTCATAAGTCAAGGTATTCGATTCATCCAAGAGCTACAAAGATATACCAAGATTTGAAAAGAGATTACTGGTGGCCAGGCATGAAGAATGATGTAGTAGATTATGTCAGTAAGTGCCTAACTTGCTTACAAATCAAGGCAGAGCACCAGAAACCTTATGGAAAGATGCAGCCTCTAGAGATACCATAATGGAAATGGGAACACATCACCATGGATTTCATAACTAAGCTACATCGTACAGCTAAGCATCATGATACCATCTGGGTGATAGTGAACCGCTTGACCAAGAGTGCTTATTTTCTGCCCATACGAGAGGCTATCTCGTCAGAAACGTTAGCAAGTTTGTTCATTAAAGATGTTGTCTCTAAGCATGGAGTACCGTCATCAATCGTGTCTGATAGGGATACTCGGTTTACTTTGAGGTTTTGGAAGAAGTTCCATGAAGCCATGGGAACAAGACTGAACATCAGTACGGCGTATCATCCTCAAACAGACGGACAGTCTGAAAGGACGATCCAAACCCTTGAGGATATGCTACGTGCTTGCGTTCTAGATTTTGGATGAAGCTGGGATGGTCATCTGCATTTAGCAGAGTTCTCCTATAACAACAGCTACCATTCAAGTATTGGTGTGCCACCGTTTGAGATGCTTTACGGTAGACGATGTAGAACCCCGGTATGTTGGGGAGAGATTGGTCAGAAGGAGATGGGAAGTTTAGAAGTGGTTCAAGAAACATCTTCAAAGTTCGATCGGATTAAGGCAAGAATGAAAGCTGCTCAAGACAGACAAAAGTCTTATGCTGATAAGCGGCGACGATCGATTGAGTTTAACGTTGGTGACAATGTGATGCTTAAGGTCTCGCCTTGGAAAGGAATTATCCGTTTTAGAAAGAGGGGGAAGTTGAGTCCGAGGTACATTGGACCGTTTAAGATTATAGATCGTGTAGGTGAAGTGGCTTATAAGCTGGATTTGCTAGAAGAGTTAGGAATTCATTCAACCTTCCATGTTTCTCATCTGAGAAAATGTCTAGCTGATGACACGTCTCACATGCCATTAATGGACATTGAGGTTGATGAATAGTTGAATTACATCGAGCAACCGATTGAGATAGTTGACCTCAAGGAAAAGAAACTCCGTCACAAGGTTATACCTTTAGTGAAAGTGACATGGAAGCATCGCAAGGGTTCAGATGCTACTTGGGAAGCTGAGGTTGAGATGCGCAAGTTTTACCCGAATTTGTTTATGTAATAGTTAGGTTTCGGGGACGAAACCTCTTTAAGGAGGGAAGACTTGTAATATCCTACTTTTGATTATAATAATAAAATAAATGTCGTTTATTTTATATCGTGTCGTTTATCGGTTTAGATAATAAACTGTACATGGTTGGGCTTGGACTTTAGAAGATAGAATAAAAGATGGAATGGGCCTTAGGTCCATGGGCTTAAGGGAGTATAAATACCCCTTAAACCCTAATCCTTTCCATTTTATCCATCTCTACACCATAGCCTACACCTTGGAAAACACACACAAACACTATCGTTTAACCCGAACCAAGATTTGAAGGCGAAAACCCGAGCTTGTTGGTGCTAGATCATTGTGAAGAACCAAAACAACATCAAAGACCAGCTCGTGTTCATAGTTCGCTCGTTTAAGGTACGTTTATATCTAGGAATCGTTCATTTAGGTCCTGATTCATTTAGATAATCACAAATCTGTTTTAGTGTGTTGAAAACGAATCTAACCAAACAAATATCACTGAAATTGGTTAGCATCTGATAGGTTAATTGTTAACCTAAGAACCCGTAACCTATATGCCTAAATCGCACCCCTTAAACATTGATGTTTGGCCGATTTGATGGTTGGGGTTTGTAGGCGTTGTAATTCCGAATCCGTTGATACCTAAATCATGATATTTGGTTAAGAAACGAGGGTTTAATTGCAGAATCTGATGAATGTTGACTGTTCTGTGTTCTTGGTAATTTTGAATTTGACCCTAAGTCAAAGTCTGGATAAGAACAGGAATGATTCGTTAAGAATGGTGCAATTCGTTGTGTCCAGGTAGCGAATCAGCTCACCCAGTTCGTTACCTCAAGTTAACGAAGTAGACTAACGAACTAGGATATCGAACCAGGTAACGAATCAGGTGATTCGTTACTCACCAGTTCGCTAAGCTCCAATAACGAATTAGACCACGAATCAAGTCATGTCCAGATGGCGAAGTGGAATAACGAATCAGAGGATAAGAGGAAGAATCAAGGTAACGAATTAAGGAGGAAAACATAACGAATCAGAACAAAGGATAACGAATTAGCCAACAAATTAGGCTTAATTCGTTATAGAGAATGAGTTAGCGATTTAGAAAATAATTTAAAATCCTAGTGGAAAATGTGTTAAGACAACTAATGAAAATAAATTTTTTCCAAGCTAACCTGGCAGCTTAACCCCAGCCAGGGGCTTTGCCACTTGGACCCCGCTAGGGGCTGCCGCCCTTAGACCCCGCTGCCAGGGGCGCTGCCCCCGGAACCCCGTCCATTGAGGGTTATAATTAGACTGGAGACGCAATATGGGTAGTGATAGAGAATTGATACGTGTAATTGTTATACAGTTAGTCGTGCACAGCTCAAGAAGGGGATTACCATAAACGGTGAACGTAACCGCATTCAGGTGAGTTTCTAGCCCCATTTCCTTGTTATGTTTTCGGGGCTGTGTCCATACTCGATGTGATAGTTAATACACTTACCGTAAATGGTAAGTGTATGCCATGTATGATTTATATGTTATGAATGTATATCTTAAATATGAATGAAAGCTTGTCGGTACGTGAACGATCTTCGGATATTGCACGTGTTGACAAGGGAGGTATGTTTATGATAGATATATGTACAACATATGAATATGTGTGAATGATTAAAGAAAGTATGTATGTTAAGGGCATGTATAGACAGTATGTACGGAGATGAAGAAAGAGGGATCAGACCCTAATAATATCTGAGATAGAGAAGAAAGGGATCAGACCCTAATAATATATGAGATAGACAAGAAAGGGATCAGACCCTAATAATATCTGAGATAGACAAAGGAAAGAGGGATCAGACCCTAATAATATCTGAGATAGAAAAGGAATGGATCGGACCCTAATAATATCCGAGATAGAAAAGGACAGTAATTTATATAGCACTAAAGTAATAAAGTATGAACGTATGTATGAACTTATGTAATGAAAGTAAATTAGTAAAGTAACGATTATGTGTCTTGGATGCATAATCGGAGGTAAGTGTATGTATGATTTAATGTGTGATTAACTAGAACTTACTCAGCTAGCTGATTTTTAGTATGCACGCAGGTTAACAGATTGAGACAGCTGGTTTGAGATGGACACATGGCTGGATTGAAGAGGCTGGCATCTGAAGATTGTCATGATGTTTTGAATGATATAATTTATGTATGTTTTAAAAGACAATTTATGGATAATTGTAATGAATGGTTGATGTTTTATATTATTCCGCAAAAGTTTTAATTAACTCTGATATTTAGAACTGCGTTTATGAGTAAATCCAACACCAAATGTAGGGCATCGGTAACGGGGCCTTACACGCGGACGTGCGTATATAAGCTATATTCAGTTAATAAAGTCACTTGTATATTGAATCAAATAAAATATTAGCAAATCTTTTAATTTTTATGGACGAATAAGCGAACTAATTTGTTCTTTATGAAAAGAGTTATTAACAAAGCGTTTTAGACACATAGCATATTGTTTATAAGAAATAAAAAAAAAATCAAATTTTACATTCAACGCATGTTCAATTAATTATACACATATAACCATAAGATACAATTTTAATGGTTGCCAATCACACACACGAACCCTATATAGCTCCACTAATAAATCTGCATATTTACTCATAATGAGACTTGAACCAACTCACAACTTCATGCAGGAGGGGCACCTTTACTTATACATTCATACTAATAGGTCAAAGGCGTTTCAACCTTACAAATCAAAATAATAAATATACGACTGAACCAGAGATATTGGTTTTTTAAACTATGCATATAATCGGGTTAACTTTTTCAGTTAATTTAGTAAAGATTCGATTGTTCGGTTTCAATCCTCGCTCCCGCACCTACTAAGTGGTTGTGCTTTATTGAGCTAAAAATATGTTTTTCTCTGTTTTTTTTTCTAGCTATGCCTAGTTGTTGTGACAGAATCTTTTTCTACCTTTGTGTTAAGAGTTTTTGTATTTAGTTCTTCTCTATTAGGATCCAGATATTATGATGGCACAAAATGATAAAAACTGAGATGGGTACACCAAAAAGTTCTTTTTGGCCTACAAAGGATAGCGACCCATAACCCCATTCATCCCAACTTGAGTCAATTGACTACCTCTTAACCACATATTTTGTCTTATCCCAACTGTCTATTAAAAACATTGAAACAAACATAATTAAAATTTGTGTATTAATTAAGCCCTAATTCCTATCTCAGATATTTTAATGACTCATATATGCCGATTTGATCAATTTGGATATCACAGGTCATACCATGTCAAAATATTATTTTCTTAAAGAATCATTTAAAAAGAGAGCTTAGTTTAAAATCACTTGTTATAAAATAACTTACTATTTTTTATCGGATAATCAAACAATACCCATGTCTCATATGAGTATGTTACAGTTGTCATTATATAAAAAATAATTGGTTTTTTAAACTTCGTTTTTCCGAATCTACCGTGAAAGAATTTCAACGATCTCCAGTTATCTAACAAATTCTTAAAGAAAAAACAATTAAGCTACCACTAAGACAGAATGCTCGTGACTACTAATCGAAAATTTAATTCATGACTCTATAGTGATATATAGTGTGGTGTCTCATTTAAAGAAAATCATGACATGAAATCCTTACTCCTAAATTTGGTATTAACCTTTAATTTATTCAATGTTTTAAACGGAGGTTGATCATACACACCTATGTAAGAATTAGGCCGCAAGGATTCTTCCCAAATTTCCCCCATTTCCCTTTTTTTATCTCGCATGTCACGTCATCGTCACATCAGTTTTTCCCATTTTTTTAGTTTCTCCCTAATATGTCTCAAACAATGCGATGTCTCATTTTGTCTTGTTTTGATTTATTTTTAAAATACCAAAAACTAATTAATTTAAAATTACATTAATATGAAATATATAGAAAAAATAAATATCAATATATTAGAAATTAAAAAACAATAAAAATATAACTAATTATTTCAATGGTCCAAATACCTAGTTAAAAACAATTAACAAGTTGAACACATTAAAATAATTTTAAAGGTTAGAGCATTAAAAATAGCAATGAATCCATTGTATGAAAGTATATTCTAGTGTGATTTCTGTCTTTTTTTGGTTTGAAAGTATTGAGAGTTGACAGAGTATAAATATGTGAAATATTAAGTAATACATAACGTTAATTAATTTTTCTTTACAAAAATAATAGGCCAAATCACACAATCCCGTCCGTCTAAAACCTGTTACTAATCATCGTATCCTGTGAAAAAAAAAACAATGGATTCGCGGTCTTAGTTTAAATTCATATATATTTTATTTAATTTATTATTTATGCTTAAAAAATTATAATATTATAACACCAATTTTAAGTAAGTAAAAAAATTAATTGCTTTAAGAAAAACACATTAAATGCTATTATTACATTTGTTTTCTCATATTTTTTTTTGAACGGTCATTTTTATAGTGTATATTCAGCAACAACTTAAATGCTATACTATTCTATATATTACCGTTATTAGTAATATATATAATAAAATTTATATTTTGATGAGATGATTTACAAAATATGCAGGTTAAAGTAAAGTATAACATTTAATTAAGAAAAAAAACTATTTCTATTATTATTATTATTATTATTATTATATTCTACTTCAAAGAATACAAATATATATATATAACCCACAAATATATATATATAAACCAAAGTGGACCCATGTCACATGCTTAGCCCCCACACCCGATAGCGAAAACCCTCCCACTCGTAAATTAGGCCTTCCTTCTTCTTTCTTTCTTTTCTTTTCTTTTCTTTTATGTTACAAGCGTATTTAAGCAACACACGTTAACCCTTTCATTTCCATTTCCAAATTCCAATTCCAATGGGTTTACAAAACCAACTCACCGACATTTCATCCGATTCCATTCCACTCTTCTTTCTAACTTCCATCATAAACTTCATATGTTACCTCCAATCACTTCTTCTCAACCTTATTGGCTACCAATATTATTACCACCATCAACCCGATGACGTGGACGACAACATCGGATCCGGCCTGGCCGGGATTATTATGTTAACCGAGCAGTTGAACCTGAACCGGGTTTTTTCTTATAAGTATAACACTAATAATAATACTAGGTTGTTGTTATCCGACACAAGTACGATGATGAACACGGATTGTGTCGTGTGTTTGAACGTGTTTGCTGATGGTGACCACGTGCGGAAGCTGTCGTGTCGGCACGTGTTCCACAAAGAGTGTCTTGATGGGTGGCTTGATCAGATGAACTTTAGGTGTCCGTTGTGTAGGTCACCGGTGGTGTGTGACGAGCGCGTGAGAAGCACGCACCGCCGGGTGGCGGGTGACGTCATGGGATGGTTTTCGGTTAGGTGAGTTACTGAGTTGTTGGTGTGGAGAGTTGTACTTGAGGCTTTAAGAGGTGTACTGTTTCCAGGGTTTGGTTTGTTTTTTTTTATTTTTTTTTTACCGTTTGGGGTTTTTTTACTGGAAATGGGTGAGATTTTGGGTTCTTTATTTCTCTATGTTTTGAAGAGGAGTTTGTGCTCAAATAGTCAAATGAAATAAATAAATGGAGTTTGTTAGTTGTTACCCTTGTTATATTAAGGTTTAATTCTAGATGGAAAGAAGTGTATAACTTGTTTGGTTAAGTGTATTTAACATTTCAACACCTTTTTTGTGATATATTATTCGGCTTTGAAGACTCATCCAACATGACTTACACCACCAAGTTTAAAAGAAATGTATTTTATGGTTGATTTGTTCTTAGATCAGGTGTTATGACTATCTAACACGCCTGCATTTGGTGGTTCCCTCGCTCAGGTGATGCCTTAGCAGTGGCAGTTTCCTCTATTTATTTCGCCAACTAAATTAAAACTAATAACTACATACTTTAACAAAGGCATCCTTCTTTTTTATGGAATTGTAATAACTTTGATAATAAAATATATTTTAATAAAGTAATAAATACATTAAATTTTCATTAATGACATTTTGTTTTAAGCCTTTTATTCTTTAAACTAACTAGTGTTCAAGTTTAATAGTTTTTAAATCTTTTTGATATTTTAAATCTTGTTTTTAAACGACTTTTATTCAAAATTTAACCTTTTAAAACCTTGTAACTAATGTAAGTCTTTTGTTTTCAAAGTTAAATTTTATTACAAATTCAACTATTTTAATTAATTTTATAATTAGTAATAGTTTGTTTTTAGCTAATATAAACCTTTTCTTTGTGCTAAAATTAATTAAATTACTTGTGTTAATAATTAAAGAATAGGCTAATTAAGATGACTTGGTTAGTTCTTAATCGAATCAATGTATTTACTAGTTATTGTTCAGTCTATTTTCTTAAGTTCAACTATTAGCACTCAGGTTGATCTCAAACGGGTGCGTTAATTTGTCCTGCTAATAGTAACCGAATAAATAAAACACCGCATTACACACATGAATAGCTGCCCTGCAATGAGTGCAGTAATCTTTCTTTGATGTGGTATGTTACAATTAAATATAAAAATATCTATTGTTAAAATAAAATTTAGCATATATCCTTTTAATAGGCAAATACATACAATATTAAATAGGATGTTTCGCAAGACTTGACCCTTGCAAGTTCCAACTAGATGTTACGAGGAATGATTGTGACACATCTAACCTTCGGCATATCAAACAAAAACTAACATTTATTTCAATAAAAAAAACATTTAATACATTTAGTTTATATTAAAAGAATTTGCTAATAACATAATCATGTTTGTATAATGTGTTATTTTGTAACACACTAATATATAATATAGAATTAACATTACAGATTTTCATAAACTGAGGGGGTCATATTCAAACTTTTAGACGAAAACAGGTAACTTTACATTACTCGTAAAAAAAGGACCGAGGAATTTATCTATAGTCCCTAACTATCATTCACCAAGGTGCTAAGATGGTTATAGTGTAGAATAACATGTCAATGGTTTAATCTCTGTAAAGTGTAACATTTAACCGTTCGAAAAAAATTTAAGATACCGACAATGTGAAAATGTAACTTGCATAGAAGTTCGCTTTACCACTTTCCCAATATAGCATGTAAAATATGTCGTGTAGGCCTTCTAGTGACCTACCACAAGAAGCATTTGAACATGTTCCAATTCCAATATTCTCGAACAATAACCCCACCGAACATTTGAATTAATTGTTTTTATTTAACAATAAATAGAAGATTTTGCCAACCACTAAATCACTAATAACAATTTAATAATAGATAATATTTATTTTTGAACAATAACACCATCTCAATCAACACCACACATCGTGATGATTAACCTGATTTAACTTACTCATTTTTAAGAACTTTAGGATTAATATTGCATGTTTGTAATTAACATTGTTATTTAATATAAATCTAGTAAGAGAGAAAAAGAGTTTCAATTATGTGGTTTCTCATGGCACCTTTGCATTTGTTGTAACAATTACATGATCAAATAAGCATAAAAGTTGTGATTTCATAAGCAACACAATGTGTAGCGTCGTTAAACTCTACTCATGTCGGTAAATTACTTGGTAATAGTTTAACCGTCACTGAATATTGATTGCATGCAAAGAGTTTTGAATGGAAAACTCGAAAATATACATGTAGTTCACACATGTATGCAAATCCAAACCGATAAACTAAATACTATACAACGTTATATATTTTGTTATTAAAGAATTGTTTTGTTAACATATTTAAACCAACAAAACTAAAGCTAAAGCCAATAACACCCGGATTTTGTTATATTTTATTTTGTATTATCTAGCACGCTTTAGATTCAACGAATAACACACACCATATTGATACCGCATTTTGTGGAAAGCAAAAGCAAAATCCAAAGCAACTACAACTATTGAAGGGTTGAAAGATAGTGATTGTGTTTGTAAGTGGTTGGGTTGTCATGGATACACCTATACAAGACTAGTTGTCACACACTCTTGTTTTCTCCAAAACACTTGATGCAAGTTGATGGTGTTAACAATTGGTGTGGAGCTTGCCATATGCATTTTCTAACCTTATCTTATTTATTTAATGTATAAATGAGTACTATGGACATAAAGATGCATTTTCTAAACATGAAACAAGAAAAGTGGTATGGAGGTACAACAAAAACAAGGAGAACTATAGGGTTAACCATTTACGAATAAAATTCTGTATAAGTATATACGCATCCGACGTCAAACAAAATTTTATTATCCTCCGACTAAATAAAAGAGCTATTATCACAATACGATTGTAGTAGTTTTCACTACCTTACTTTTGGTAATTTAGTTTTAAGGTATGTCAAAATGAAGTAATATTGTGAAGCCCTGATTAGAAATGTCTTTGAAACAAATATATTGTTTGAAGGCTAATGTTTATAATCAAGCATGATATTGTTGTTAAAAGCTAAATAAATGTGCAATAGTTGAATGATGAAAATTTATGTTGCAAATATGGTTTAAATTTTTTAACCAAATCCAGTGGGCCTTTCTTATGTGAAAATTGGGCCATCCTTTTTATCCGGTAAATGGTTAACAAACCCTAAAGTTCTCGTGTTTCATGTTTAGAAAATGCATCTTTATGTAGTGGTTTTGACTACCTTACTTTTGGTAAAGTGGTTAAAAGGTATGTCAAAATGAAGTTATATGTGAACCCTGATTAGAAATGCCTGGCTTGTCTTTGAAAACAAATATATTGTTTGAAGGCTAATGTTTATAATCAAGCATGGTATTATTGTTAAAAGCTAAATAAATGTAAAATAGTTAAATCTTGAATGATGAAAATTGAAGTTGCAATATGGTTGTAATTCTTTAACCAAATCAAATGGGCGTTTCTTATGTGCAATTGGGCCATCTTTTTTAGTTGTGGGGATTTTATGTGATTACCAAAAACCTGGGCTTTGTGACGATTGCTTTTAGAAACTGGGCTAATAACTAGATAACTAGCTGTCTAGCTGTGACTCAAAGTTGTTGCCACCATCTAAAATAGAACATTTTATTGATTACGGACTTGTTTTAATGCTCGGCACTATATCTTTGAAAATAGATTCATATGTATAGAGTTGTTAACTAAAAGTTAACGGAGAAGGTCAAGTACCTAGAAACATCACGCTACTCGACCACTGCCCTTTCCCTAAAGAAAAATCCATTCTGACTTCAAAATAACGGGTTGCGCAACATGCGCACTCCCCTCTCACATAAATTCCCTCTGTCATCCAAGGCAGTACTTTGCCAAGAAATTTTGTCTTGTTAACCGGTGAAGTCATTGGCTTCTGACTTCTCTTCTCATGTGGCCTCCATCTCAGTGTCTGGCTTTAAAAACGACATTTCGTAGAAACTCTAAAAAGATTCAAGACATGGCAAGATTAGATGTAAAAATAAGAAAGGAAAATGCTTTTGTATATTAAAGATGAAATGAAGTACGCATACATACTTTTGCACATGATTTAAGACATGTTTCACTAGCCAAATTCTTTTTGGCCTCATACATGTCAATACCATCGTTGCTATGTTTTTCTCACAAAAACCTATATCATGAGTCACGGACTTTAGTGTTCCTTGTCCTTCTTTCATACATTAACGATCTTGCTAACTTACCATCTTGTCGCTCGCTACTTTGACATTCTTAAGATTTTGAAAATATACACATACACACCTACTACTTAACAAGTTTTAATGTTGCCAACGACGTTAAAAACAAGCATAATTCATCGCATTCATGTCTACGTATACTTGCGAATAAAGTGGCAATGTTGAATATCGTATACCAGTCATCATGTTCTTGGAACGGGCATGCCACTCACTACATACTCTTTATGTTTTTTTTTAAATAGCATCATTTAGCATATATATTGTTACTCAGCATGTTATCTAGTGTTTTAAATTATGTTGATCGACCATGTGTTTGTTGGAAACAGATGTATCATTGTGGCAAAAGAGCACGAGGGGTAGTAAAACACACCATTCGATATCTTATAAGTACATTGTCACATTAATGTATGTCTTCTCTCTATGTGTCAAAAAAAATTCAAAGATGAATTTATGATGTAAAGTGGGATACCAATATGATCCTAAATTCATGTATACGTGGCTACATGTGTTATTTTTCATGTTAATCTTATAACATGGGCTTCTTGTAAACAAATAAGTATTTCGTTTTACTTATACACAATCTGGTTAAAACATGGTCAGGTACTTTTAAAATTGCAAAAACATAAATGCACTACAGATTTGCATCCTTTCATTTCTATATATAGCTAGAAACGCATCAAAAATCTGTTGTTGTTACAAATACTATTTACATAAAATTATATAATGTTAGAATCGCTGAGATAAAATATGAACAATTTAAATGTTTATATAGCAGTTGACTTCCTAGTCTAATAACATGGAAGCGATAGTTGAGCCTTGAGACCTTGACCTTGAAAGGTCCCAGGTTCAAAACCTAACTCAATGAGCGTTTTATATAATGATGAGTTTTTCTCATTGATTGTATTCATGTGTAAGTCAAGTCTGCAGAGTCAAAATCATTACAGAAATGTTTTTATAAACTTCAATAAAATGTCAAGTACTTTCTGTACTTTTATTATATAAAAGTTAAGATTTATATATTATTGTTTATAACACTAGTCCAAACGGTACAAATTTAAGTGTGGCTGTTAAATAAGAATTAAAGAGGAAAAAAAGAAATCTTTTTAGGGATTAAGTTGTGATTTAAAAGCTGTGACATGTGGGGTGTGCTATCGCATCACCTAGTCTTACCATTTGCCAGATTTTGGTGGCTCTTTTGCCTCCAACCTTTACACTTTTGTACTAATAACCCTTAATTATTAAACTACTTTGATTAAAATTTTATTTACCTTTAAATAATTTGTTTAAATTAACTTTACTAGAAGAGATTGATTTTATATCACTAACAATATAACATGAGATCTAATGTATATGCAATAATTGGATAATATGATGAGTTTATGGGAAACTAATTTAGAATTATATTGAATGTCATTTATCATGAACTAACGACGGCTATTCAAGTAATATTATGGACAAGAGCGGCACAAGGCAACGGACGATTGGAGTTGGTCATGGACAAGGCATTCGGCAATTGTCGTGGAGCTCCACGAACAAAGGGAGCTCCTCCCTAATCTCGTAGTTCTCATTGAACAATTTTAAGAACTCGTGGATATGATTGGGGGATACCAAATTAGCAATGGTACTTTTGCTACAAAATCCATCCGGCGGTTATGTGACAAACAAATCCAAGAAGCACGGTGTTTTGTGTTGGATCGGAATTGTTGAGTACAATTAAAATTAATATCTTCGGATGGGGCCAAAATGAGTGGTATGGCCTCACCGGATGTTGTCCATTTTGTAACGACGAACTTGAATCGGTGGATCGTATTTTGACATCTTGTTATGTTTCAACGATTTTATGACAGTTTGTTAATAGATAGTGCAACATACCCCCAATGTTTGCATTCGGGATACGAGACCTTTTGGAGCTTCTTGTTAGTCTAGCATCTTGCTAATTTAGAGCGAGTTTTTATTTCTTTTTTTTTAATTAAAGGAAGTTACTTTTTATTTCTTACCTTAAATTTTCTTAACTAGTTGAGAAAACTATTAGAAAATTTGTTTTGACCATAAAATTAATATCTTTACCTTAATACAACACACCAAGAAAAATCAAAATTAAAACACACATCAATGATTTTTCAACAGCTTTAACATAAAGTTGAGTAATATTTTAGACTTATTGGTTCATCACTAACAAGAAAACTAACTATTCCAACTTAATATACGTCGTGAGACAACTACTTACATGATGGTTTTTTACTAGTTTTGTTATTTTATAAAAATGAAATTTAATAGTAAATAAAAGTGGGGGAGGGTATATTAATGTTAATGTGCGGAGCAGTGTCACGTCTTAGTTTGTTGGTGATGCTTCTTCAACAAAACAGCAACTAGTCTGAACTCCACTGCCTCCTGTGTCCCATCATATTCTTTAGCTTTTACTATTTATTAACACACACTAAATGGCCAATATATTAACATATTCAATTTACCATAATTATTAGAGAAAACAAAGGTAATTAAACTCGAATCCATGGTAAAATAAATAGAGCAAATTTGGTTGTCTTGATATTTAAATTTTATAGTTTCTTTTATATATACACCATAGTAAATGTGTACATACA
>NW_027503812.1:0-20707 GCF_021521415.1 Bidens hawaiensis
TCCCCAAATCTTTTTTCATCTTGTTCTCATTCTCGTCTACTACGGAGAGTCAACACCAAATGCCATTAAATTCTTGAAGCTATCAAGTCATTTCTTTGGAATAGTTAAGTACGTTAGTGGTCCTTCATCAAACGGATGGTTAACGTGGTTGAGAAATATTATAATTGTACGATATCATATGGGAGTTGACCAAGTTATTGTATGTTCTATCCGCAAACTAGAGCATAACATTGAATGGATAGGAAGTTGGGTCACTAGACTTTTGGGATACATCTATCTATACTATTAAAACAATTGAGATTGAGTCCACATGACCCTTTTCTATTGGTCTATTTCCTATGTTTCCAATTTTATCAATCACTTCTTCAATTTTCTTGACAATAAAATACATCAAAAAAAATTTAAATTACTCCATAACTCATTTCTATTAATATCTATTAATTGTATACGAAATATATATGGATATATTGAATATAGAATACTATTGAAAGTATTGAATATTATTAAATATGGAATATATGGAATATAAAATATCGATTACCCACCACTAAACCACACCCGGTTCTCACATCCATCAGTCCATTCTTATGCATTCATAATATGAAAACTATTTTAACCTAATCACCCAAATCAAGTATTCCCTCTTTCACGCCTCCATTATCGTCCACCAATTTGCCTGTTGATTTCATTCGATCCGACAAATCAACCGTCCACATCGATGTACGTATTCACTATCAAGAAGTTTACTCTTCGTCATGTCGTCCTATCCATGTCTGTCTTCACCATCGATCCATCTTACTTCGACTCAAATAAACCATCAGGTATTACATTGTATCTACTATTGTTATTTTGTTTAACAACTTTTGGTATGTTCATTGACAAGAAACGATTTATTATTTTTAGGATTTCATATTATTTTTTTTTTTCACACACCAGGTGTTAGACCAACTGTCAAATTGTTTTATTTTGATTAGCATTGTTTAATTGATATTTGATCTATAGTATCTAATATAGAACAACCTAGCCAGTGATTACAATTTAAATTTTAAATATATCATAATTGGGTCTATTTGGAATTAATTTCTATCAAACCAACCTAAGAAGTTTTTATGGATTTAAATTTAAGGCAATCTTAATCTTAATTGGGTCTAATTTTAGATGGATGAGACTGGGAATTCATATTTCATAAGTCATACCATTTACTACCAATAATAATAAATATCAAATATAATTTAATTGATATGATTTATTAGTCCACAATTATTTAAAAATCCATAATTTTATGCTCTAAATTTACTATATATAACCTTCCTTTGTTATGGAACAATTCAAAAATTCAAACACATTCTATTTATCTATATATACTCTGATCCCACACACACAATTTCCCATACCTTTTCACTGCCTTGATCAAAATCTTATTTCTTTCTTTGCAAGGTTTATTTTTTCTTACTTATATATTTTATTTCTTTTATTTGTTTGTTTCAAAGTATAATTTTTCAATGTTTAAATCGTTTCTTTAATTTGTATTTTTCTTAAAGAGGAAGATAGAACCATCAAACATTACGATGTTGAACTAGTTTGATGTGACTAACAATGATTGTGTCATCAAGGTTAGTATATTGAAACTATGGCGTCTCAAGGACAATAACAAACCCGGAGAAGATTGGTCGATAGAGATAATTTTGCAAGACGAAATTGTATCTTATATAAAAAAATATATTCTTATATGATGCAAAACTGAAGCGGAAGTTGGATGACACTTATGAGGTTGATGACGACATAGGTATTTCGGCGACCAAAACAAAGGTTGATGAAGAAACAAATACCGATACCACTGTTGGTGAAGGATTTACCTTTGTGATGCCAAAGTTTTGAAATGGAGGTATTTTGAAGTCTCATAATAAATGCAACGTTTTGCAACTATCTTGATTTTTTTTATTTAAGTTTGAATGACTTTAGTATTGGTTATTCTTTATTTCTCTTTGACATTTTGATTTTATTGGTGGTGTTTGCATTTCATATTCATTTCAATGAATTTATGTTTTCCTTATGTTATGTCATTGGTGTTGAATTTTTATCATGGTTGTCATATGTTTATGATATGCGAATATTTGTTACTTTATTTATTGGTTTTGTGTTGTTGATGATACGATTCATATCTAATCAATGATATTTTTCAAAAGTTGCGGGGTTGGTGTTATTTACCGCCAGTGTCGTTTGTTATAGTTAATAAACATTGTTTATTAGTTGTATTCCCTTTTCTCCTAGCTTTATAGTTTATACCAAATACTTTGTTTAGCCTTTGTGATGTTGGTTTACAACTACATAGTTTCTTTAAGGTTTCAATGAGAGAATTTTCATCATTTTAATCCTATTATCATGACAACTTACACTGGTACTACCAACAAGCAATGTGAAGTGACATCCATCAACTATTTTGGACAACTACATGTAGAATATTCATCATGATAAATCTTTTCACCTATTTCTTGTATCACTTATGTTGTAGTATATTTTAGATACTAACTTTTCAAATTAAAATGGTCAAAATGGAATAAAGTTACCCACATTTACGTTTCACTTATCTTTATAGCTTGTACTTGAACTATTATAAAAGAAACTTAATTCATGTCATATTTATCTTAATATTTGGAAATGGTGATTATTAATTTCATATACTGATTTCAAGTTTTCAATTAATGTAACATCAAACAATTTTTGTAACGGTTTCACCCTTTAACATGCAATGTATAGTAATTCAAACTTTTTCTAGGTAATGTATGTATTCTTTAAAAATCAGTTAAAATGTGATTAGCATAAATCATGATCCTGATTCAAGTTCATACAAGTAATTACTATTATTGTATTATGAAAGCCACTAATCATTATCAACATGACCAAAACCGAAAAAGCAAAACAATTAAACAAATTATCTTTACAATTTCGATAATATATTTTTATGTTACTATAATTATATGCAAGTGCAACGTTGAAGTAGCAGATACCACTATGTATTACTATAATATCAGTATAACAAAAATTCACAACTATATATGTATCTCCACTCAAATGGTCAATCCTCTAATATAATAAAAAAAAATAAAATATTAAATTATCAATCTTTAAAACATGTATGCTTGATGACAAATATTTTAATAGTAAATACTAAACAGTTAGACGCGTCAAACCAACCCAAAAGTGTGGTGCTTGGCGCGTGCTTCCCTTGTGTTCAAACCCAACGTAACCAAACGAAAAATTTACAAACGATTCATACATTATTCTACTCTTTTTTAACCGTTTTTCCTTCCAACGGTAAACTAGCGGATACCAATACCGACAACGTTATTTGTGTGTCAAAAATTGACATCAACAAGTTTTAAAAACATACTATATAAATTTAAATATGGAATTTATAAATAAAAATGGGAATGTTCTTTGTTTTTTTACTAAACATATACATTAATCACCATTATTAAGTCTCTATCAAACTTCATTATGCATTCTACTTGAAAGGCTACGGCTACGGTAAACGGTAATGTACCCCTAGATTCTGAGTTTATTATGTAATCTATGTCAGTATATGAAATTAATAATAGATAGCATATGGTGTGTGTAAAGTACAGTATTCATAATGAGGTTTGACAGAGATTAACAATCTATGTTCCTTTAATTGTTTTAAAAATATGTTTTCCTGATTTTCCTATTTCAAATTGGTGTATATGTTGTAATAAGTTATTCTCAATGTTTTGATCAACAGATACTGATAATGGACGTACTCGTGGGTATTGTATTTTATGATCCTTCACAAATGCAAACGGTATAACCTGTTAATCAGATTCACATATATTCATTCAATAATTTTATGTGCTACATAGACGTTACATTTACAACTATTGATTATTTGAAATTCAGGTTCTTCAACATCGGATCTGTGACCATTTATTTCAACATGAACCAGAGGATCAGTTTTTTGCTTTGTACCATTCGAACGATAATGGTCATGTGATACATATTGATTTTATAAGATACATTGTATCTTATAATCATAGCTCATTGTTTCTTCAACCAGAGGCTAAGGTAACTGGGTCTCCTAAAATAAACCACACATCTTTTGATTGGTTATTCATCTGATCCTATTTCTGATCTGATTGATTTTGTATATCCAGCATTATCGGATAATTTTAATAATATTTCATATTTTTAAGAAAGGGCCATACTTGCACATTTAAATGAGGTTGTCCAAGATATTAATGATAGACTTTTAACTTTATTTCCGGGAGAAAAGTTGAATATCTTTGTTCTGATAGTGTAGATAACTCTGATAGCGTTGGTCCTGGTTTCGATCCAACATTACACTCACCAGACTTTTTAAATGGTTTAAAGATGTCTGGTATTCATAATCATAGATTGGTTCTAAAAGTTGGTGTGCCAATAATGTTACTAAGGAATATTGATAAAAAATGGTTTATGCAACGGAACTCGATTACAAGTTATTCAATTGGGGAGGAGTTTTATCGAAGTAAAGGTTTCAGGTACTAACATTGGTCATCGCACTTATATAACTCGTAGTGGTCTAACTCCTTCAGATAAGAAATTGCCATTCAAATTGAAACGAAGACAGTTTTCGGTTCGTTTTTTTTTTTGCAATGACCATTAACAAAAGTCAAGGCCAATCATTAGCAAGAGTTGGCATATATCTGCGAGAACCGGTGTTTACACATGGTCAACTATATGTAGCTTTATCCCGAATGAAGAGTAGAGACGGTGTTAAAATACTTATATTAGATAAGAAGGGTAAAGTTACAAATAAAACTACAAATGTGGTTTATATGGAACTATTTAGTTGTTTATGAAATTTTCATTTTGAAGTTTTTATCTATCGAATAATTGTAAAACGAATTTTGTTTAGCTCTTTATGACATTCTCATTTTTAAGTTTTTATTATCTATATAATAATTGTAGAACGAATGTTATTTTGGTTGAAACTTATGTTTAATAAAGTTTTATTTATTAAAAGTATTATTAACAACTATATATCATGTTGTTGTCTCCTTAAGTATATATGCCATTATGTTTTCCAGTTTGATATGACGTGTTGTTGTTACATGATTTATATATTTCCACCCGTGTCGTACACGGGTAAATAACCTAGTTATATAAATATTATCATTAACTTTGAGATATGAAAATTGGTCTACTCATTCAATGCCACTGATTAAAAGAAAAATAATAAAATAATAAAAAATAGGTGGCCTAGGTTTTAGAACATTCCAACAACATTTGTATCATAATCTTTATAATTATATTAAAAAAATTAATATTTTATTTTTATTTCTAATTAAATAATACTTTCTTTATAGTTTTATCATTATTTATTTCTCCGTACAATCACTTTAAAATAACAATAAAAAAATATAACAGGTGAACAAAATTTCTCCAAAGTTACTCATAAATAAAAGTTTCAATCTTAGCACTCACAATCATTTTTAACTATTCTATATATATAATATAAAGAACTCACTTATAAAAATACAGAAGACCTGTTGAAAATGCTCTTAGTGTGACTCTTATCAATGATAGATATTTTTTATGAAATTAAACATAGTTGCATAAAGTCACATCACAATTCCAGTACATTTACATGATAGGGAATGGTGGATGAAAGGAGTTAGGGAAAATTATCAAAATAAGCCATTTGAAATGAGAGAATCAAAATATGTCACAATTTTCAAGACTTCTGAAATTAGTTATCGAATTCATTTCCGTCGTGACACTTGGTTCCGTGCCATGTTCGTGAGATATCAAGCCAGATCTGTCTGACCCATAGGATCTCAAAGTAAATCAATCTGACCTATGAGCTTTGAAGCCAAATCCGTATGACCCGTGAGATTTCAAGCCAAATCCGTTTCCTTGAAAACTATCTACCCCGTGAGATTTGGAAAATGTTTGAATTCATCTTGTATTGATTCACCACCACCTCATTTCTTTGAAATAATCCCGATTAATCTTCGTCACCATCTCAGTTCTTGAGCATCCAACATCACCATCTCCGGCCACCTTCGGCTATACTAACTCCGACCATCGTCGCATTCACCATCTCCACCACCGTCGTATTCACCATACAACATCACCATATCCGCCAACCGTCGTCTTCACCATCCAACATCACCGTATCTGGCCACCCGCCTTCACCATCCAACATCAACATATCCGGCCACCGCCTCCATTTCGTGATCAATCAACTTCTTCGTCTTCCAACATCAATATATATATATATATATGCATCACGTCGTCTTATCTATCGTCATCTCCGGTTTCCAACAAGTGGCGGTGGTGAATCAATGGTTCCGTCGTCTTTTCTGGTTTCCGACGAGTGGCGGTGGTGGTGATTCAATGGTGGAATGATGTGAATTCAATTTCTTTTTTAAAAAATTCACGGAGGAGACTGTAGTTGTTTGAAATCTCACGGGTCAGACGGATTTGACTTTATATCTAATGAATTTGTCACAAAACCAAATGTCATGACGGAGTTGGATTTCGATGGCCTATTTTGGGAAGTTCTGAAAGTTGTGGCTTATTATGAGATGCTCTCCTCAAATGACATATTTTGGGAATTTTCCTTAGGAGTTAATAACTTGTACTTGTTAAAGATAGTGTGTTCGTGTCTAACACTTTGATCTTTAACTATGTCTTGTAATAAATAAATAAATAAATCAACCTATATAATAAATGAATAATATTTTGGACACATATAACTATATCTGCATACTTATTTATGTGTCAAGCATTGAGACTGACCACATCTCCTTTGCGGATGTGTCAAACTTATACACATTCTCCTCAACCTACTCACTTTTTAGACGAACTTTATTCACAACCCAACTCAACCCAATTTTTTTAATAAAAAACCAATTTATCTCTTTTTTACCTATATAACCCAATCTAATTCAACTTTTCACTTTTATTCACAACCCAACCCAAACCAATTATTTTAATACATATATCTTATTTAGATTTTAATTTATTTTATAATTTATTAAAACTAATAAAATATTTATTAAAACTAATCTAAAATTTCATTTTCATTCACAACCCAACTCAAAACGACTTTTTAACTACATAAATATGGTTTATAGTTTTCAAAATCTATTTAATAAAATAGACTTTTAAGATAATTAGTTTAGGAACTAATAATATTGTAACGCAACATACTTAAAAATTACGTTTTTAATCGAAACTACGTTTTTAATAAAACTTATATCGAAACATTAAAAAAAAATTAAACAAGACTTTGTTTTTTTATCATTTAAAAAAGTTAAATATAAAAAAAACTAGTTTATACGTGAATTAACTGTTTTATATATATATATATATATATATATATATATATATATATATATATATATATATATATATATATATATATATATATATATATATATGGGCCAATTAGTTAGTGGCATGTGGCATATACTAGGTTGCAACCTTGGGTTGCCATAACATGGGTTGAGGAATAAAACTTATTTTTTTTTCTTTTAATTGATTGGACCCACCAAACAGTGTAGTGACCTCCTAGAAGGTTGTTGATAAACTTAGTCTTACCAACTTTACGACATTCACATCCAATTCTCTATCACCAAATCTAAAATTATACTAAAAATCACTACATTTTCGCTTTTCTTTTCAATTAAATAATAACTTTTATATCTTTATTATTACCATTCTCTTTCCTTTTCTCAAAATCACTTTCAAAATATATTAAAAAATTTTAAGGCATAAACAATAACTTTTCAAATACAGAAAAATCACTGCATTTCTCTCTCATATACTCACAACACTTTAAACCACTCCATACATAATAAAAAATCAACTCACATATTTTGATGGATTAAATTCGATTGCTCTTACAAAGTTTCCCCTGCAAGTTTTCTATCTAAAGGTTTTATAGACTGGTTCCTCACTTTTTTAAAGCAAATTCAAATTTCTAACGACTTCTTAATGGTCAACGAGAATTCAAGAATGAATCTTGAAAAAGTAAATAGGGTTAAATAATTCTGGACTCATGCCTCTTAGTGGTGATGACCACCGTGATAACAATATAATGAAGAAGGTGAGCATGACGATAATTAATTCTTGATCTCTATCTGACAATCAAAGGTAGCCATAATTTTACTCCCAAATTTTGTTCTGATCACCTGATCTCTTCTATATGCCACTTGCTTTGATTATACATATTTTCAATCTTATTTTGTTTACGCTCTGCATGGGATCGTTTTAAGATCAACGTGCGGAAGATGGTAAAGAACGAAGTTCAAGTTCATCGTAAGTAGTAGATAATTGTTGGTTTCTTTTTCAGATTTCTTTTGGATGTCCACAAATTTTATAACTATCAAATTCCTCTAAATTTTCATCGAGTAAAGATGTGTTATGCTGCTTTAATCAAGCTCTCAATATCAAATGTTCATTAGCTAGAGGTATGCTTGATTTAGGGTTTTGAATATCTTTAGTGTCATCGTAAAAAAGTTGGTTAAAGTTGTTATTATTTGGACCTCATGTTATGGTGATTTGATCCATTGTTATGTTTGGGTGCCGTTTCTCTTATTTCTTTCCTGTAATATTATAATAATTCATTTACATGAGTAAATAAATTGGTTCTATTAGTTGTCCATGCTCGTATTCGGTGAAAATTAAATGAACAAATATGAACACCCCCCTTTGTGTTTGTTCGGTTCAAGTTGTTAATATTCATAGCATAAGGGGTCTTTGCTACGTGTCAATTAGTCTATGGTCTTAATCGTTCTTTTGATAACTAAAGGGACTGAAAAATTAACTATCAATTATGATGAAATTTCATAATATGATTTTCGATTTAGAGTTTATATTATAACAACTACGATTAGCTTTTGGAAGTTTATTTTACAAGGAATTGTAAAAATCGAATGTTAAAAATAATATTTATGGGATTTTGTGAACTTTATAATTATGGTTTAAATAAATTATATGACTTTACACAATTACATATTATGGTTTAAATATGTATCAGTTTATTTTTTATATATACCTCTTTGTTTTTATTTAATAATACTGTTTTTTAAATAATAAAAAAATTATAACTCAAAATATAAATATAAAACGAAAACAAGACACAATGGCAAAAATCAACAAAAGACACAATTATTAATAAAAATAACACAATGGATCGCAAAATATAACACAATTTTGAGTAATGTAGCATGGTATAAAAAAGACAAATTATTAAGGAAAAAAAGGCACAATAAATAACGAAAATAAATAAAAAACATTGATAAACAAAAGGACACAATAATATTTCTTTCTCGACATTGTTCCGTTTTTTTAGAACGAGAAAGACTGGAGAAACATTATTGTTAATTTACTTCATTTTTTTTTTAAATTTTGAGTTATGATTTTTTATTAATTTTTCTGAGTGGTCTTATTTTGTGAGCACAAATCTTTCTCATCATTCTTATTTTTGTTTCATTTTGTAGAAACTCTAAAACTATACTAAAAATCTCATATTAAAATTTTCAAATATTATATTTTTCATATTAAAAAAAAATAGTTTATTCCACCCGTAGCCTATAAACGTAAAAATGTACGTGCTTTACGCATAAAGGTATCGTTTTTAAGAACGGTTTGCCTTAAAATTATAAACTTGATGATAAAAGTGGACTTAATGAACTCGTGAGTATGAACAAACCCTAGATCTAGCTTAAACATGTTTGAAATCAATAAAGGTTTGAACTTTATTGCTTAATAAGCAAGATCTTGGTCTAAAATAGAAAGGAAAAGGTTTAGGAGGCCATATAACACTAAAATATAAGGATAGATGTTAATATTTAGCGAAAATGATAATAATGACATTAATACCCTACAACGGGTGTATTCGAATGGAAACAGATGATCTAATGAAAGGTATTCGAATGAAAAACATTCGAATATAAGGAAGGAAAGAAGATAAGGAAAAGAAGGAGAGAAGGAAAAGCCTCGGACCGTTCGAATACAAAGGTCCATTCGAATGAAAAAGGACCATTCGAATACAAAGGTCCATTCGAATGAAAAAGGACCATTTGAATACAAAGGTCCATTCGAATCAAAAAGGACCATTCGAATACAAAGGTCCATTCGAATGAAAAGGACCATTCGAATACAAAAGCCCATTCGAATAAAAAGGGTTCATTCAAATGGAAGGCCCATTCGAATAGAACCTGCCATTCGAATGGAAGGTCCATTCGAATGGAACTTGCTATTCGAATAGGTAAACCATTCGAATAGAAATTGGACATTTGATTAGAATAGCCCAGACTTAGAAGTTTCAAGAAATTTAAATGTTATTTATAGAGTTAGTTGATTGATATATGTAATTATCATACAGTTAGCCGTGCTCAATTAAAGAAGGGGATTACTATAAACTCAGAAAGAACATGATCCAGGTGAATTTCTAGCCCCATTCCTTGTTATGTTTTCGAGGCTATGTGCATACTCAATGTGAATGTTAATACACTTACCTTAAGTGGTAAATGTATGTTATAATGATTGATGTGATAGTTATATTTATGTTATGAATGAATGCTTTCTAGTACATGAACGATCTTCGGATATTGCACGTACTATCAAAGGAGATAATGTGTAGTAAGCATGGAATGAGTATGTAAAGGAAAATATGTATGAATAATGTATGTATGCTAATGTAAATATTGAAAGTATGAATGAAGGAAAAAGAAAGGTAAGGTATGGTTGTATGGTAGGAAAGGGAACCAGACCCTAATAATATTCGAGGCAAGAGGGAACCAAACCCTAATAATATTCGAGGCAAGAGGGAACTGGACCCTAATAATACTCGAGGAAAGTAGTGCGAAATGCTCTTTAAAACGTAGGGTATGAATATAAGAAAGTATGAAGGTATGTAAATATAAAAGTATGAAAGCATGAAAGTATAATGTATGAACTAGATGTATGTATAAATATGAATGAATAAAGTAAAGAGAAAGTAACATGTGTCTTCGGATGCAAGTATGAAAATTGATGAACGTATGATTAACTAGAACTCACTTAGCGTAGCTAACTTTTAGTATGCATACAAGTTGTAGGATGAGGCAGCTAGCTTGAGGATGACACATGACAGAAGAATAAGAAGCTGGAATTCGAAGAATCATAATGTATTTATGAATGATGTTTTATTATGAAAGACAAAAGATGTTTGTTTAAGACAAGTTTTTGATATGATATGAAATGTTATTGAAAGTTTTTATATTCCGCAAAAGTTTTAACTAACTTTGATATTTAGAACTTTGTTTAAGAGTAAATCCAATGTCCAACGTAGGCCACCGGGGCCGGGATCTTACATTATCTCATGATATTTATCACTTTGGAATGTCGGGTTCGGACTTGACAGTTTATCAAGATCCGAACCTACTAACCGAACTCTCGTTCGTTAAAATCCCATTTTGGTATATCTAACAAGGGGCCGTGCACTATTGCATTAAACCAATCCCCACATATTTACTTAACAAAGGTTAAGTAAAACTAATAAATAGAATAACAAGACCCGATTTCGAGCAAACTTACTTTTCAAAAACCGTTACTTTAATTCCTTACGTATTTACACTTTAACCCTCAAACTTTAACTATTTATTTTACTTGTCATGTTATTTTACTTTAAAGATTTTAAGACCATCTACTAGCTCAAGGCCCTCTCAATCTAGGTCTTACTCTTTGAACTTACCTTTCCGTTTTACCGCAAACTAATCCTTCAAGTTACCTATTTTATGTGAGTAGTCACATTCCCCCTTTTTACGCTTTTATAATTTTGGGGGTGACATGCGTACCATATTCAAACTTACTTGTTTTTATGATCTCATTATCAAATCCACAATTCAACTTTACGTGTTGTATGAATATTTGCTCGATCTTTGTTTATGCCTCAGTTTAATTATGTGCACGAGTGTTTATTTTTATGTTGTTGTTGAGGCTCAATAAGTATTATCATACGCTCCCCTAACTACTTTAGCCTTGTGCTAGTAGAATAGAGCATCATTATCTGAGTATTTTAGTTTTACCAAATAGAAAGGAGCCATAGTTATTTACTTTACATTTACAATGGTTGTTACATTATTCTATTTACACATGTGAATTGTGATTATTGCCTCGATATATACATACGTCAAAACTAGTATATTGCTCACTAACATTCGTGTTGATCAAATCTATTTTTACGCATGTTACAGGTTTACTCTTAGGTTGCTCGTGAAGATTGAAGACTCATCACTTAGATCATACCTTTAGGATACTTTAATGAATTTATGATTATATAAAATTGTTTGTATTTTATCTTGGACAAGTTGTATTTGTGATTAATGAATGGAATAAACAAGTTGAGTAAATATTTTCACTTCAATAGTGTCATAGCGTTCTTGAGCAATCTGTTGCACCCCGGCATGTTCCGCCGCCTTTGGTCGGGGTGTGACAATCTTGAGGAAAATGCTATGATGTTATTATGGTTTATGTTTTAATTGAATATAAAAGATGCTTAATTTGAAAAGATTTGAACGATTCTGTAATATATGTATGAAGTTTATTATTCCGTAAAAAGTTTTAATTAACCTGATATTTTAAACTGTGTTTATGAGTAAATCCAACATCCATGTAGGGCACCGGAGTCAGGGTCTTACATTAAAATAGAGAAAATCTTAACATATGCAGATTTCCAACGCTCTAATTTTAGGAATATCCTAAAAAAATTAACTTTTTCCCGTAGAAACTTCTTTTAGCAACTTAATAAACATTTAAACCAAAACCATTAGTCTGCATTGAGTTTTAAAGCAATAATACAAAGTATTCAAAATCTCATAACTAAACAATCCTACACAACATCAAAACCAAGTACAAAATAACAAAACCGATAAACGAGCGCGAGCTCGAGCCCAACATTAACAAACCTACTATTGTATTATATTTATAACTTATATTTATTATACAAAATATACAAACACGACTATTATTATATAAAATCAATGAAAATATATTAAAAAAATTATGATCAATCTTTGAGATTGAGATTTGAGTTTTAATACCGGATTTGATTGACGTTTGCTTACCAAGATTGATCTATTAGTCAAATTTGTCTGTTTGAATACCATGGATGGAGGTAAGAATTCATTGTGGTTTCATGCATTAATTGAATCAAATTCTGAATCCCACGTGATGTAACTGTGGACAGTTTAAAATTTCATACATTAGGCTGAGGGGTGTGGAGCGCGACAGGGGGCGCGTGAGCCCATCCGCTCGCGCCCCGGGGCGCGAGCACCACACCACCGAGGCGCGAGAGGGGCGCGAGAGGGGCGCGAGCGGGGAAAAAGAGGCAGGCGCAAGGCCAGTAGCGGCTGGGAATAGGCGTTGTTTGAGCTTGGGAATGCGTGCATGACCGTTGGGGCTTACAAATAGAGCCGTTGGCTCTTTAAGTTTATTAAAAAAAAAAAATTGGACCACCTCGATGTTTATGTTGTGCTTTAATAGGACCATGGTGCAAGAGTGCTGGCAAGTGAATACGTGCGAAAATCATTTGGGTCCTAAAGAGTCTTGAGGAGTTCTTCAAAGGTTCACACGAAAATCGGATGGCGGGTGTTGCAGGTGTCGAATCTTCTCAGAAGGCACTTGGATGTGTTGATTCTGGATATTTTCAGCCTTGAACATGTGTATGGGTGGGTGTTCTTTAATTTGAGGGTTTGTGTGTGAGGAGAGAGGTGGCCGAAAAGGGATAGAGAACATACAGAAGTGTCTGGAATGAGAAATGGGATTGTATGTCTAGATGCAATAGGTATGGGGTGTTTTGTATGGTAAGAAACCATAGGGAGAAGGAGATATATATAGAGAAAAGGAGCGTGGAATATCTTGTAAAGATTTGATAAGATTTGGTAAGATCAGATGAGATCCAGTTAAAAGATTTAGAGGGGTTTTCTTAAATATTTTGAAGATTTCAAGTTAAGTGGTTGACTGATAGAATTAACTAAATATTTTATAAAAAAATAAAAAAAAACCGCTCGCGCCCCCTCTCGCGCCCCTCCACACCATGTCCCGGGGCGCGAGCACCACAACCAACACCCATCTTATCAAGTTTCTCTCTCTGCCACACGTCACAATATTATTGGCTGGAGCCCCCACTCGCGCCCCCTCTCGCGCCCCCCACACCCCTCATCCTTACATATCTTAGCTGATTACACAAAATAAAATGTATAATATGACATTATCATTAGTTGATTGACTCTTTTACTTGCCGTTGAGATGCTCTAGGGTTTTGGCCTTCTCTTCTTAAGTCAATGTCAACACTAAAAACCTCAGTTGCCCTTTTGATTAAAGCCTAAATCACAACATGAAATAACTTAATATTTAAAAAAAGGACACATATGTTTTCGCGGGCAAAAATATTTAACTTTATCAGTATGTAACCGATATCATTAACTAAATGGGGGATAACCTTTTTAGGGGGGGGGGGGGTCTAGCAGGTCATGTTTGTAGGTCCAACTCAACGCGAACCTAAAATTTTTTCACGAACACGACCCAAGCATGAAATCATGTCAGACGCGTGAACTCGAACATGACCCGCATATTCACGGGTTGATTTGAACATGACTCGCTTGAAACGATTTTTTTTTTATTTTTTTCACATATTAATACTTAAAATTTATAATTTAACAATAAAATATATACAAATTTATATAAATACACATGGTAACTGTGGGGTTTACTTTAAAGAACTTGTTAAAATTGTTAATTACTCTTTACTTTCTTTTTATTCTTTATTTCGCATTTACATTTATTAGACCTTTTTACACAAAACACATTTATAAAATATAGAATAAAAATAATCAGGTTAGATGGGCCAACCCGCCAATCCGTCGGGGTGACCCGAACCCAAACTGTTTTGCTCAACAATTGGATTACCTGCTGTGGAGATGCTCTAGAGTTTAGGGCTTCGCTTCCCAAGTCAATTTCAACATTAAACTCCTAGCTTCCATTTCGATTGAAATGTAAATCACTAAATGCATTCAAATGATACAAAATATAAATCACAACATGCATTCACTAAAAGGGACAGCTAATATTGCGGGTACTAATTGCTACGATAATAAGGTGTTTAAAGGGGTGCTGATATTGGGGGTACTAAATAACATTTTAGTGGTTTGATAATTTGAAAACAAACAAAAATGAAAAGGTTGTAGACTAACCTAACATTTTTATATGACTGTCTTTTAAGTTCAATAACAAAAAAGCCAAATGTTGCCTCCATGACTGTTTCTGCATACATCTAATTTATATTTTAGCAATTTGTATCATACTAACATACCCATCTCACCTTAAGATGATTCTGATGTGTAAGGCCCTAGTCCTGGTGTCCTATTTGGACGTTGGATTTTACTCACAAACATAGTTCTAAATATCAGAGTTAATTAAAATTTTCGCGGAATAAATAAAACTTCAACATTCATTACAAAACATTCATAACTTGTCTTTAAAAGATAACTTAAAATATGTCTTTTAGTTCAAACATTATTAAATAAGTACTTAGATTCCAGCTTCTTTATTCATCTTCCATGTATCCCCCTTCAAGCCAGCCGTCTCATCCTACTCTCCTGCGTGCATACTTAAAGTCAGCTACGCTGAGTGAGATCTAGTGAATCAGGCAACATACATTCATACACTTATTTTCATATACGCATACGAAGATACATATTATATACTTTACCTGTTACCTTTCTTTCGTACTTTCATACATTCATTCATGCATTCTTTCATACCATCACACTTTCATACTTTCATACTACATGCATAACTATACTTACAAATGCACACAGATAGCATAGGCCGTCCAAACCCTAAACCACCACCAACCCCGTCGCCGTCCAAACCCCACCACCACCAACCCCGTCTCCGTACAAACCCCACCACCACCATCCCCGTCGCCGTCCAAACCCAACCATCGTTCATCACCACCCGTCCCCGTCACCGGCCTTCATCTCCACCACCATCCCCGTTCCCGTCACCGGCCTTCATCACCACCACCAATTCCACCACCAAATCCTCCGTATACAGACCCGTCGCCCACCACCATCATCCTGTCATCGCCGTCCCCGGTCTTCATCACCACCACCAGCCCCTTCGTTTATCACCGCTGCCGTTCATCCCCTTTGTTCATCACCGTCGCGGTTCAATTCCTCTGTTTTGGTTCGCGGCCAAGAACCTAGCTCCGAAAATCTCGGGCGATCCACGGCGGCATGGATTCAGAAGAATGGGAACAACCACGTAATCGGAAAGGGAAACAGAATGATCATCAGGCTCCAGGTAATAACAAGGTTTTATCGAAGTTTTTTGTCTCAAATCTTCCCCCAAAGTGTTCTTCGCAAGACTTAAAAGATGTTATGGGTAGCTTTGGTCGTTACGAAGGTTCCTATATAGCTAGGAAGTTGGATAAATGGGGCAAGAGGTTTGCTTTCGTATCGTTTTCCGAGGTGAAAGATGTCAAACGGTTGGGAGATGAGTTATCAGATGTATGGATCGGTTCGTATAAGTTGTTTATTGCGATTGCTCGGTTTGTGGATGGTGAGAATCTAGATAGACCCGATTCTGGTAATAGGAGGAAGTCGGCTTCTGTTTCTGTTAATAGCCATGCAAAACCTAGTGGTCAAGCAAACCCTAGTTCCGAAGGATCAGATAGGAATGGGGTTCTTTATGCATCAGTTGGTAATGGGCGTTCCTTTGTTGATTCTTTGTTAAATCGGAACAAAGTAGATGAGATTAAGATGGATGATTCGGTGGAACGGTTTTCTCATTGGAAGGGATGTGCTCTTACGGGGAGGGTGGTGAATCTTCACACGTTAACTTCTTTGAAAAAGTTGGTTCAGAAGCATGGTTGGAGATCATTAGATATTAAGTATCTGGGAGGGCTTTCAGTGGTGTTGGTATTCTACGTTAGTGGGGATAGGGATGCCTTCCTGAATGACAAAGAAAAATGGTCAGACTGGTTTGAGTTTTTAGAACCTTGGTCTGATAGAACTAGTGTGGAGGAGGGTCGGATCGCCTGGCTCCAAGTTCATGGGGTTCCGGCTCAGTTGGTGTTAGACGAGGTATTCGATTTGATTGGAAGCAGATTTGGCAAGGTGGTTCAATCGGCTTCCTTATCAGGTGAAGAGAATAACTTATCGTATACTCTCATCGATGTGTTGAGTAAAGAGTGCAAACGGATTGTGGATCGAGTGGACATTAATTGGAGGGGAAAAATTTTTAAAGTGTGGGTGGATGAAGATGTTGGGGAATGGATACCGGAATGTGTAGTAGAGTATGAAGAGGATGATGGTTCCGTTTTACCGGAGGAGGATAAGTGTGATGATAATATTGTGCAGGATGAGTTTCATAATGTGCATCGTGAAGAGGGCGAATGTTCTCAAGCTAATGAAGTTTCTGTCAGGGAACATGTTGTTAATGGGTTGGATGGTTGTGTGAACGATAATTCTAACATGATGGTCGGTGAGTTTTCGAACTCTTATGATCATTTTAATGAGGAGGCGGTCGAGAATGGTAACGTTGATAGTACAATGTTTCTGTGTTGAAAGGCAAGGGACATAAGAAGTTCAGACGGAAGTCTTTATTTTCTAATCGGAGTGGGGGTAGTGGTTCTAGGGAGCGTCCTAAGAAGAGACCAAGGGAAGATAAAGATATGTTTGATCTTGATAGGTTTATCGGTATTATGCACGTGCCTTCGGATGTTACTAGGGGTATTGAGACAGGTGTTGAAGGAGAGTTCTTAACACCGGATCTTAACAAAGGGCTGTCTACTAATACGGAGGTGGTTCGAGACATCGAGGGAGAGACTGCGGAGCCCTCGATGATTGGTAGAGGTATTGATCCGGTGCAACACCAAGGTCCGATTGAGGTGGAGTTGGAGAAGACCATTGAGTTGAGTAAGGCGTTAGGTGTTAAGAATTTGCAAGATTTTATTTCTAATGTTAAAGAGGTTCTTGTTTCCGAAGGCTATCAAGAAGGTGTTCAATGAATGTTTTTTCTCTGAACATTCGTGGGTTAGGGAGTTCTAGCAAAGCCGATTGGATTCGAGGTCTTCGAGTCCATCATGAGGTTAGTTTTATTGTTTTACAAGAGTCGCAATTTGTTTCCTTGGATTCTGTGGATGTGGGAAGGTTTTGGGGTTATGGTGAGTATTCATTTGATTGGGTTCCTTCGTCTGGAAGGTCGGGTGGGTTATTATCGATCTGGGATTCCCAAGTCTTTCGTATGGAAAGGGTGGTCAAGAATAATAATTGGCTTCTAGTTTCAGGCACTGTGAAAGGAAAGAGTAGCTTGTTTCATTTTCTCAATGTTTATTCTCCTCAAAAACTAGTTACTAAACGAGCTCTTTGGAGGGAAATTCGTGATTTGATCGGGGAGGGTAATGGGAGGTGGATTGTGGCTGGAGATTTTAACTCGGTTCGGTATGCCGAGGATAGGCGGAATTCTTTGTTTAATGTGGGTGAGGCCAATGAGTTTAACGATTTCATTGATGATTCGAATCTTCACGAGTACTCCTTGAAAGGGAGGCGTTTTACTTTTGTTGCAGGAAATAAATTAAGCCGTATTGACAGAATCTTCGTTAATTGGGATTTCTTTATGGAATGGCCGTGTGCGGAGTATATTGCTCTCGAAAGGAATAAGCCGGATCATAGTCCGTTGGTTTTGAAAATTGGTTCTTCCAAGAACTATGGTCCCAAACAGTTTAGGTTTTTCAATTCATGGCTTGGTAGAGAGGATTTTGGGACGTTGGTTAAGAAGACGCTTGTTGATGGCTCGTTTCATGGTTCTCCGGACGCGAGATTGTTGTATAAATTTAAAGCTTTTCGTGATGCTATTTCTAGATGGGCGATCGATTGTAAAGCCAAAGAAAAGGAGGAAAGGGTTTTATTGGAGCAAGAGTTGCATGATTTGGACCAAACCATGGAGGTTCGGGATTTGTTAGAAGAAGAGACATGGTCTTTAAGCGAAATTAAAAGACGGCTAGGCGAGTTGGATAATCATTATTACCGGGATTTGAAGCAAAAGGCTCGGTGTAATTGGGCGATTCATGGAGACGAAAATTCTCTATTTTTTCACGGTTTTATTAATAAACGTAAAGCTTCAAATTATTTTCCGGGTTTGGAAGTGAATGGGGCGTGGGAAACAAACCCGGTTCTCATTAAAAAGGAAGTTTTGCGTTTCTTTGCTGGTAAGTTTAAAGAATCTATTACACATCGGCCTCGGTTGATTGGATATGGGTTTTCGGTCTTGTCTTCGGTGGAGGCGGATTTTTTGATCAGTGATTTTTCCGTGCATGAGATCAAGAAGGCGGTTTTTGAATGCGGTAGTGACAAAGCTCCTGGGCCGGATGGTTTTAACTTTAGGTTCATTCGGTTATTTTGGGAGTTGTTCGAGAAGGATTTTGCGGATATTTTTGATCATTTTCATAGTGTTAAAAGTTTTTGCTCGGGGGTTGGATCGTCTTTTATCACCTTAATTCCTAAGGTAAATAATCCGTCATCTTTGGGGATTTTAGACCGATAAGTCTCATTGGTTGTATTTTAAAGACTGTGTCGAAGGTGTTAGTGAATCGACTCAAAACGGTTATGAATAAGATTGTCTCGGAGCATCAGTCGGCTTTCTTATCCGGGAGATATATTCTTGATGGCCCTTTGGTGGCTAATGAGGTTATTGCTTGGGCTAAGAAGAGGGAGAGAAGAATTTTTATGTTCAAGATTGACTTCGATAAAGCCTATGATAATGTGAATTGGGAGTTCTTGTTGTCGGTTCTTTCTCAGATGGGTTTTCCTTCGGTCTGGTGTGATTGGATTAGTGGTATTTTGTTGGCGACCAGATCATTTGTTCTTGTTAATGGTTCTCCTACATTCGAATTTGGGTGTCATAAAGGCATTCGTCAAGGTGACCCGCTATCGCCTTTTCTTTTTATTATTCTGATGGAGGCTTTTTCAGGTATGTTGAAACAAGCCTGTGATATAGGTGCGTTTCATGGTATTACTCTTCCTAATGAAGGTCCTACTTTATCCCATCTTTTGTATGCGGATGATGCTATGATTATGGGGGAGTGGTCTTCTTTTAATTTTGATAACTTGAAACGTATTCTTCGCATATTTTACTTGTGTTCGGGGCTAAAGATTAATCTCCATAAATCAGTGTTATTTGGAGTAGGTGTAGAAGATGGTGAGATCGATATCCAAGCTGGTTTCATGGGTTGTAAGCCGGGTAGAATCCCGTTTTCTTATCTAGGGATTATGGTTGGCGCTAACATGAATAGGGTGGTTAATTGGGAACCGGTTGTGTCCAAGTTCAAGAAGAGGCTTTCTAAATGGAAAGTTAATTCGTTATCTATTGCCGGTCGGTTAACCCTTATTAAATCGGTGCTGGATAGTCTTCCCACTTATTATTTTTCGCTTTTTAAGGCACCAAAGAAGGTTACCAATGATTTAGAAGCTTTGATGAGAAGGTTCTTATGGGGTGGTTCGGATGAAGTGATGAAGATGTCATGGGTGGCTTGGGAGGTAGTCACCAAACCTATAAAAGAAGGGGGTTTAGGTATCGCTCGTTTAGAGGTTAATAATCAAGCGCTGATTACTAAATGGCTTTGGAGATTTCTTAACGATCATCACGCGAT
>NW_027503813.1:0-36125 GCF_021521415.1 Bidens hawaiensis
AGTTAACACTTGTAATCATGAAATAAGTATGTATGTATGTAAATGATGTAATTATGCTAAGCTACAGTGAAGCCTTGATTGTATGTGCTGCGTGCATCCATTTCCCACGCTCAATCAATCACTGTGGCTCCCCTTCCGCCCACAACATTCCCCTGTAGCTATGTCTAACACTACATAGCCTGTTTGTATAAATATGGTCATGTGCAAACGGCGCTATGTGACACGAAAACCAGGCCGATTCCGTTTGGGTTTGTCAAACCAATAGTACTATTCACAAGCCACCGGCTCGAAGTTAATCACTGTGATCGTGGAGACTTTCGTGTGTTAGCACTTAGATAATTCACATCAATACATGTTTCAGGTATGTATATGTAATCAAACATGCTTTTCACCCCAAAAGTTCGTAAAACAGTTTAGAAGTGGGGTCATGAAACTCACTGTTTAGTAGATAATCAGTAGCACGTCAGTTCGAGGTTTGTATACTAAACTTGCAATTACGGTTTCCTATAATCAATATTATAATAATATTAATATGTTAATATTATTATAATCTCAATACTAAACTGGGCTGTATAACTAATCTGGGTATAGCTGGAACGCCCAGAAAGTGGCAATAGGCTTAGGTTGTGATGTTGTTCAATGTCTAATACTTAAAACCGAACTTGGCTCAGATTCCCGTTTTCCCAGCTGGGCCAAGTTGTTCTTTTACACGTTCAGAAAACAGTTATGGGGAAGTAGGCTTGGGTAAATGTATTGGTTAATAAAATGATTAAGTTATAAAGAAAGATCACATATTGGGGTCCCGGATTAGCCATGGGGTCCGTTTCCTTTTATTCAGTTTGATTTAAAAAGAAACGCGCACAATCTATCCGGATTGTCCAGGTTTCTCATATAAAAGTTCTTTTTACTTAATTAATCCAAAAATATGATTTTTGATCACTCTTGGTGTTTTGATATTCTCGTAGGTTCGTTAGTCGCGAACTTGCTGGTTTTTATAAAAACTGAATTTGTTTAATCTTCAAATTAGCATAATTAATTAATCGTTAATCATTAAATTATGAAAATTTAGCCACTTATCAATTAAAATATGTAGATTTTTATAAAAATATTTTTGGAATTATTTACTGATTTATTAATTTATAAAATTCATTTTATCAACTATATTTTGCCTGAAAATCGTCCGTTTATCCCAAACAATTTCCAAAAATTCCACCAAAATTCTTGAATACTCAAATTATGTTAAAAACAACCTGAATCAATTCCAGAATATAAAAAGCTCGTGCAATATTCTTTTCGGCCCAAAATTCGGCTATAAAAATTCACACGAACGTATATACACAAAACACCTTGAGACTTCTCCAAATGATCCCAAAATTCCTATGTGATCAAAATACATTAAATATGAGTTCCCAAAAAAATTTCATAATTTTTGAAGTATTTTAGCTTTTTTTCCCAAATAAACGTCCTAATTTGGCAATAAATTCGCCAAATATTCTCGGATGGTCGAAAAATTACCAAATTTGAACAGGGACTCATTGACATGGTCCCTGATGTCCCTGCAAAATTTCAAGGCCTAATAATATGCACATCACAACCTTAACCTAAACAGCCCGTAAGCGAGTGTTTTGGCATTACCTTAGCGGTTTTGGTTCGTTTCCGCCTTTCTAATCAACTTTTCAAGATCTTGTGCTCCTATGTAGGCTAGATACAAGTCCTATATCGCAAACCAAGCAATTGTTCATCAACATAACAGCCCTTAACTTAGGGTTTCGGCTAGTGCACAAAAACGAACTTTTGAACCGTAAAAATGCCGTTTCAACCCTTTAATCCGTGTTTATGGCCATAAAAACTATCAAAACAGGTTCCTTACCATGTGTATGATCAAAACATGTTTATGGACCATTTTTAGGATTTTTACACGGGTAGGAATGATTTTTGGCAATCAAACTATGTTTATTTGGTATTAATCAATGTTAAACAAGTGTAAAAGTAGCTTATTTAAGTTGTTACTTTAGAGTTTTGAAGAGTTTATGGAAAAACTGATTTGCAGCTGCTTGGACTTCAGTTTTTTGTTAAATTGGATGTATAACCAAGCTTACATAACAAGTTATACAAATTTTGGGGTGGCCCCCCCTCTATTGCGACCGGGACTTGTAATGGGCCCATTTTGGGCTATTTTGGTTCAATGATCTGGTTTATACTAGCCCAAACACGAAAAGCCCGGTCCAAATTTAGTTCGGGTTCGGTTTTTGGTGCGAAAAACTTATCGGGTGCGTTAAACAGTGCGAAAACGAGTGTTTTTTCGGCTAGTTTTGTGTAAAATTATAAAAACATACTATATATTTGTAAAAATCGAAAATATTTTCACGAATCGCTTAAAACATTTAAAAGAAGTGTTTGGTAAGTCTTTTTCGGCTTAACGGATGATACAATGCTTGATTTGTAACTATCTTTCGCGTTTAAATCTATAGCGGGTAGTTAAACGAGCATGTTTTCATTTAACTTGTTTGCTATCGAACTAAAACCATATTACTAATATTTTAGTTTATATTAAACATATAACACTTATAGATTGCCCCCGGGATTTCTGCCCTAATCCCACCCCACCCAGTGTCGTCTTCTTCTTCTTCATTCTTTTCCTTTTTGGGTATTATTATTATTGCTATTATTATTATGTTTCCCCACCCATCCACACAATTAAATTAAATTAATTCATTTCCATCAAATCAGTTTCCAACAATTTACCCACGATGAGCTCCGATCCAGTTACGCAGCGCGTTAATCACAATCTTGACGAACATATTGCTCAGCTCATGCAGTGCAAACCCTTGTCTGAACAAGAGGTAATTTGATTTCTTTTGTCATTGACCTGGCGATTTGAGGTGGTTAATTGATTCGATTTGGCCAGATCTGTAGCGATAAATTACAAAGCTTTTCTTTATATTTTTGTTTCTGTTAGTTTTGGTCGATTTTAATTTTTGATAAGATTGATTTACGGTCAAAATTGGTTGATTTAATTTCTGCTCTATGATTGTTAAAGAACTTAAAGATTCGTAACTTGTTTAGATGTGTGATTTGAAAGTAAAGGTTTGATATTATTCAATTAGAGTTAGTTAGTTCTTTAGGTGCAATAAACTCTACCCTTTACACATACACTTATGCCTGGGGATAAAGCTTACAACTTTTCACTTAATTGCTAATTTTATTGTAGATGATTGTAACAGACAGTCGAATGCTTCGGTCTCCTTGCGTTTCCATTAAACATATTAAATTTTGTTTTACTTATATGAATCTAGGTGAAGTCATTGTGTGATAAGGCGAAGGAGGTCCTGATGAAAGAAAGCAATGTGCAGGTGCATTCCTTTTCTTGTTATCAGATGTGCATTTGGGTGTAAACGAGCCGAGCCTGTTTATTTTGAGATCTATTTCTAAAGCTCGAGCTTGGTTCATGAGAAAATTTTCATGCTCGAGCTGAGCTTGTTATAATTTATTAATTAATTTATGTATATTCATAATTATTTTTATATATCTTTTTTGTTATAATTTTTATATATAACATAACACACACACAGAGATATTAATTAGTTATTTATATCATATTGATATATAAATATATATTTAAATATTTAATACATTAAATTAATATATATGAATAATAGACTCGTTTGGGTTCGCAAGCTTATTTTTAGGCTCGAGCTGCTCGTTTAAGCTCGGTTTGGTTTGAGCTTCTAGCGAGTCGATCTCAAGCAGCTCATGTGTACTTTCATTTCATGATACTATCAAAAGTGCAATTTTCTACAAATAAATCACCTTTTGCACATTTTATTTCAGCCTGTTAAAAGCCCCGTCACAATCTGTGGGGATATTCATGGGCAATTTCACGATCTTGCAGAGCTTTTCCGGATCGGTGGAAAGGTGTGTTTTCATGCTTCTTTATCTTGTGGGCATTTTTTATTTTTACGTCAAAATTGCTGATAAATAATATTGTGATTATTTTAGCTAATCATGCTGCTCTCTTTTCTTTTCTTTATTTAGTGCCCGGATACAAATTATTTATTCATGGGAGATTATGTTGATCGTGGTTATTACTCTGTTGAAACCGTGTCTGTAAGTATTACAACACTGTATGAGCTTGGTTTATATATGTTTTAATTTTTAATTTTTCATAGAAAATGTATTTAATTTGTCATTTCAGCTGTTAGTGGCTCTCAAAGTGCGTCATCCACAAAGAATTACAATTTTAAGAGGAAACCATGAAAGTCGCCAGGTACATTTTCTGGATTATATGATGATAATTTTGCAAATTATTAAAATAAAAATAACAGTAACCGCAATGTTGTTTCTGCAGATCACTCAGGTTTATGGGTTTTATGATGAATGCCTAAGAAAGTGAGTTTTCACAACATTCTTTAATATTTGACTTGCCTTAGTTCAGTCAACTGTTTGACTTTCTTTCAGATGTCTAATATACCCTTATCAAGAATGTCAATATTTTGTGAAGATGACGATATTCAGTTTTTAATTGATGGAAGGGGCAACACTTATCTCGTTTATTTTCAATTTTTAACGTGTATGACTATAGTTTTCTTCACGGGTCAACGGTTGACTTTTTGCAGATATGGTAGTGCTAATGTTTGGAAGACATTTACTGATCTATTTGATTATTTTCCCCTCACCGCATTGGTTAGTCACATCTAACTATTAAACCTTGTGCTTTACTGTTTGACAGTTTTAACTCTGGTGATTTAATTGGCTTTTGTTCATAGGTTGAATCTGAAATATTTTGTCTTCATGGTGGATTATCGCCTTCAATTGAAACACTTGATAATATAAGGAATTTTGACCGTGTTCAAGAAGTGCCACATGAGGGGCCCATGTGTGATCTTTTATGGTCTGATCCTGATGACCGTTGTGGTTGGGGTATTTCACCTCGCGGTGCTGGATATACATTCGGTCAAGTATATATCTCTCTCACTAAATTTACATATTCTTTTATTTTTATCTACGGGTAATCGCTGAAAAAGTAGCCACCTTTCTTTAGTTTTCTGTTCTAGGTAAGTATATTATTTTCTTACTTGTACAAAAGGTGCATAATTTAATGTTATTTTTCTATCTACGAGTGAGAATTAGTGGAATTACTATATTACCCATAATTTAAATTTGAGGAAAGTTGATTACTTTATACGTGATTAGTCTTGTATTATTGTGTTACTAATTACTAATTTTCTTTTGTTTCTATATTGTAATTCAGGATATATCCGAGCAATTTAATCATACAAACAGCTTAAAGCTCATTGCTAGAGCACACCAACTGGTTATGGAGGGATATCACTGGGGCCACGTAAGCATTTTATTAATTTCCTTTTTTTTGCTGGTGTAATTAAATTATGGTTTATATATTTTTTTAAACAGATTATTCAATTGGTTATAACAGGAACAAAAGGTGGTTACAATCTTTAGTGCACCTAATTATTGTTACCGTTGTGGGAATATGGCTTCGATCCTTGAAGTAGACGATTGCAAGGGTCACACTTTCATTCAGGTAAAAATTAAAAATATATGAAAATATTTAACATGCGCGCTTGCATGCGTCTCTCTCTAGATAAACACACACACACACATATATGAGATAAACGTGTGTCGACTAATACTTTTGAATCACAGTTTGACCCGGCTCCAAGGAGGGGAGAGCCAGATGTGACACGTAGGACGCCAGATTATTTCCTATGATCCTGATGTGGCAGTTTACATCGGACCTGCATGGTGCTCGTGGGAAATAACGAGGGCAAAAAGGGAATACATGAAGCTTGAAAATTTGGCAGTGATGGTGGAGCACAAACATGGATTTGGTCATCTTATATTGTTTGTTCTGTTTGTATAGGAAAGACAGTTAAAATGTTGGATTGGTGTCTTTCCTTTTCATGTTTTGTTTTGCTGTTATAATTCTTTTTGACATTAGTTAAGAATGAATACTCCATTAATTTGTTATCAAGATTCTTTTGAAATTTGTTGGCTTGGCTCTTGGTCATTTAGAGCTCTTAGACTAGGCAATTACATGCATATTACATGGACATGTGATAGATCTATCCCGTTTAATAAACAGGCTGTGTGCGGGTTGATTTGTTTAAACTTATGATCTGTTAAAACCCATTTATGTCAACCAACCAAGATACTTATGACTTGTTTAGTACGTTTACAACTTGATTACAACCCACTAACCTGTATACGACTTGTCAACATTTTTTTGACTTATTTAGGCTTTCAATAAATAGATTAAGGAATTATTTTCTTAAAAATCATATGAATTTTTTTTCTAATTTAAAAATGACGCCAGATGAAAGTCTGTCGAGCCAGATTGAAGTCGTTGTGCCAATATGACAAATGTGTCATATCGTGTCGTGGTTGATCACTAGTTTCTAAAAGTCATGGCAATTTTGTTTATTATTTTGGTCAACATGACTATATTGGTGATTTTACCATTGTCTAAAGGGTTTGTTCGGTTTATACGATTTTAAGTAAGTCCAGGTCAGAGTTGATGAGTTCAGACGAACGGTCAATACGGGTTGTGTTAGTGTTCAACGATTTTTCTCGCCAACCCATAACCCGTCAGGCTGACACGATTGCCACCGGCCACCACTAGTAAAAGTACAAGAAAACCACTATGCTAAAGTACAAAAGTAGTCCATTGAGGGTAATTTCTTGTGTTGAAAGATCATTATGGCCAAATATACATTAATTGATACATTAAATAAAATAAAAAATATATAATATCAACACATATTTTGCACCCCATAAATCTTTTTAGAAGGCGAAACTGGTCGACACAGATCTAGTGTACGATAAAGGCAACATAAGTAGTTTCTTAGTTCTTCCAACATAAGCTCTCTTGGTCAAGTTATCATAGTCATTCTCCTCAATAGCATCCAATATTTTGCGGTACAACAACAATGATGACCAAACCTGTAATTAAAATGTTCTGTTTTAGACGAAATGATCTCGTTTAAAAAAATATAATTTTGAAATCTAGATATGAACATACCGGCCAACGACTATCTTTGTCAAGCTTAGAAGCTCCTTCTTCGGCCTGGTTGAAGTAGAACCGAGCCCGCCTGATCTGACCTTTCATAAATTCTCTCCAGTTATCAGTTACCCGCCTTGAGTAAACATCTTCGTCACATAGCCCGAATTGTGATAGTTCGTCTTGAGGAAGATAAACTCTACCTCTTAATGCACTGAAAGAAAGAAAGATGGCCGGGATTAGAAAATGGCATACACTACAAAGCATAGGACTTTCATCAATGGACTCCGTTGGCAATCTCTCAGTGAAGGTAGGGCCCATCAGTAGGCGTAGGGTTGTAAACGAACCTAAGCTTGACTCGTCAAAAGTTCAAGCCAACTTGTTTATTTTTTTAATATAGTTTAATTTTATATGTTTGTTTTTAACACAATTTGATATATGTAAAAACAAAAAAAGTAAAGAAAACTTTTAAGATACACATAATGCAAAATTTATAAACTCAAAAAAGGTATATAAAACTTATATATATGTTAAAACCTGGGTTATAATTTATCTATTAAAATCTGGGCTTTATTTTGTAAGAGCCAAACAAGCTAGCTAACGAGCAAGGTTACCTTGGCTCGGGCTTGGTTCATTTACATTAACTTCACCAACGGATAACCAACAACCGCATCACTGTTAGAACGACGAATATTAGACATAATAACAATGAAACGATTTAGAGGAAAAAACTTACTCTTCTCCAACATCTCTAAGAATATTGGTGAGCTGATTTCCAATACCAAGACTAAGAGCCGAGTTATAGATGTTTGGTGCATCATATGATGACTCCGGTGCAATACCCATGACCGGAACACTCATCAGACCAACTGTCCCAGCAACATAGTAACAATACAAGTAAAGTTCTTGAAAGTTTTCGTATCTACTTTTCTTGATATCCATTCTCATCCCTTCAATCATGTCTCTAAACGGCTGATCGAAAACCCAAAAATGGTTACTTATTTTAGTATGCATATATGAATAATATGGACTTTAATCAGGAGTTCAATTATCTCAAGGGCTTTCCTATACGGGCGTATAATATTCACATATCATACTGGCCATATAACTATATAAAATAGATCATATAGATCTGTCAGCTATGTCTGGATAGTGTTGTTAGACGTAATTTCCGTTGAGCTACTAATCGAGCCTATGATGAGTTGGTGTCTTGTTTATCGAGTTGAGCACGTGACTTGGTATGCATGGAATAAATTACTTGGTGAACAAGTCGAGCCAATGACTTGGACAACAAGGAATTTATTTATTAATTATTATATAGATTTGTTTTTACCAATTAGTATTTGAATATGATTATGGTATTAGTATTCTAGTCTAGTTGGGTTTTCTAATCTAAATTAGTATATATACCCGAGCTTGTGGGTTATATCATTAAGAAGAAGAAGAGTTTTTGAGTATTGTAATTTTCGAGCTAATGAGAATTACAAAGATCGAGCTTATGATCTAAATTTTCGTTTTTGTGTTTATCGATCCTGATCACCAAACTTCAAGTGTGTGAGTGATGTTATCCTAATTAATGATCAAGGTATGTATGTACCTTAATGTCTAGTGGGAACTTTTGAACAGTGTGAGTTAAGGCAGCATCAAGCATGTCAAAGGGCCGGCCATGAAAGAGATCATGGAGTCTTTCTTCCCATCTGTCAAGAACCGCATCGCTCATGTGGATTGCGTTTGGTCCATCAACGAGTTCATCTGTTCTCCTACACCAAACTGTAAATTGCTGGAAATCAGGCCCAAGAGCACAAAATTTGATCTTAACCAAGATCGACTCATTCGGTTTATTATAATTCTTGACACTAACTACATACGCCTAACCATCTATTTATATTAAATATCTTCCTAAACATAGTATGACTCAAACTTCTAATATCTAGTAGTAACTCAAACAAACTAGATAAACATGCAGTTATTAAACCGATAAACAAACTAATAAAATAAAACTCTCTCTTGACTCTTGTATCTAACCAGGATTGACTTTCAATATAAATCAAGTAATGTTAATTTTGATCCTATAAGAATATGGGTTTGGATCAAATACAAATGATTTTTATCGTGAGAAGTGTATAAATAACTAGAGTAATTATTATTAAAGTATAACTTTTGAACTAGAGTAGTTATTATTACACTATATTATTTTTTATTACATAATTACTCTAGTTAAAACTGTAATTACTCTAGTTATTTGTATATTTAGTACGTTAATTTTATTTTACCGGATCCCACCCCATAAGAACATACCCATATATATATTAGAAAAATTGTTGCATTAACTTACCATATATAGCCCATATTGCTTTCTGTCTTTCTTCAGTCATTAACCTTGTTCCTGTCAAATTCCAAACCAAACTCATCAGTCATCACCAAAACTAAATAAAACTTTCCATTTTAGGAAACTTAATTTTTTAGTTAGCACAAATCAAGAATTTTACCTAGATAGAAAGTTTTTGCATATTCTGCACAAATATCTCTACACCGGTCATACGCCTCTTCAAGAAACTCTGGATGGAATTGATCAGGCTTTCCGCAACCAGAATAATCATCACGTCGTGTTTGCAACTGTCTTTGAACGATCTCTCGAACGCGTAGATCAGTGTGAGGAATTCCTTTTAATGATAACTCAGGCAAATTTGGTTTCTTTGGCGCTACAACTCTAACCGTTATCACGAATTCTCTACGAGAGTTCCTGTGAGTGTTGATCACTGATCCTATACAATGATTACCTAAAATAGAAACTGTAGATGCCATTTGGAAATCTTTATTGAAACCCAAAATTTATTTTCAAAATCTTTCTAAAAAGATTCTATATATCTTTTTTGTGGGATACTCTCCAAGAAGTGGCTTTGAGACCTTGTAGTAATAAGTTGTATGCATATATAGAACTTGTCGATCACCTTTTAAACAAGAATTTGAAAGTGACGTGGGACCGAGGTTTTTGAGTTTAGATTAACATATCTCTGTAGATGATCACTGTTGTCATGATCGCTTTTAATATGTTTCACGAATTTGGAAGTGCCGGCCATGACAACTACATGTGGCTCTTGTTGATATATAACTAATCAAACAATTACATATGCCTACTTATCTACTCTCACATGATTGACTTTTTATTTGTAACACAAGTATTTGACACCTAACACGTGTTTATACCATTTACATTTGCTACTTTTGGTTTCCTAGCTTATGAGACTGTGAAGCTACTTAGCCGTGTCCAGTGGTCATGCATAGTAATGTTGTGACCGATTTTTTTTAAATGACTTAGTTTTGCTATCTGAAAAAGACTAGAAGTTCAGTTTGTTGCTTGTTTGCTTTCTGTATCGATGCGAACACAACCTTTTAAAGGTTCTTTAAAGTGAAGTCAAATTCGAATCCGTAAACCAAGGAAAAATAGAAGTGGAGAAGAAGATATTTACCTCTAATAATGAAAATGAAATAAACAATATTGAATTAAATATGTATGTGCCTAAAAATAACTGTTTATATATGTTGTGCTTGTCTCTTGATCAATCGATCTTTTTAACTATATCATATAATCTTGATGAGATTTTAGGAGATTCTGAAATTGTTCTAAGCTCTTTATGCTAGGTGAGGCGAATAATGAATACCACGTACTATGTGTTTATATTGTCATAAAGTGTATAGGATTATTGAAATTTTACTTTTTCTTATCGGCTTCCAATCTATTGTATTAACTAAAATTATCTAGCATGCACTATGCAAGATTCGAACTCTCTTCATTTATCGACTCACGAGAAATTTAAAAATAATTTTGAAATACATTAAAACTGTAATAATTATCATAATCAACTTGTTATGTTCACAATATTTGTTTTATACCATGCATATTCCGTAATTTAGCCGTTTTCAAAAAAGTGCGACATCTTCCTAATTAAGGTTTTGGCTTTATTCGACGAGGAAACATGTTTTTATATGCGAACCGAATGAAGAATCTTGTAACCAATGATTCCTCTTGTTTCCCTAAGGTGCTTCTACATTGGATTTGTCATCCAACCTTTGCCCTTATTTTCCAATAAAAAATCTGAAAAAAATTATATATATTTTTTTCTAAAGAACTAATTTTAATAATCTTCAAGCACTATACAAAGCCACCTACGCAAAATTTATCATGGTTTAACAACTGATTTATCCTGTATTAAACCAGTATCACACGTGATTTGTTCTTTTATATTATTTTCATTATGAACAATTAAAATAAATGATTTGATTCCTTTGATATCTTGTAACATTCTGTATTCATACGAATAATATTGCATCCTTTTATGCTATGGAAGAACGGCATGTGATTTCCTAAATAATCACACTTATAATATATTTTAATCGTAAATATATTTTAAATCTAGGTTTGTTATTCAACTAGTTACTAAATATAAGCAATTCACTATTTTCCCGTTTCTGAAAGCGGTAACCTTGTATATAATAGTAAGCAAATTTTAAAATTATTTTAGTTAAGTCACTCAAGTTTAAAAACTGTTTCAAATAAGTAATTTAACTTTTATATTTTATTTAACTTATAGATTTTAACATGCTTTTCTTTTCAGTTAGGAAATCTTTTATTTTTTTATGTTGATGGGAAGTGGTGATGTAGATTTTATTTTTAATATAATTAACGTTTTTTTATTTAGTTAATAGAACTACATATGTTGCAAATCCATACCATCTACATCTTCTTTTCCATTGCTTTCTTGATGTAATGATGCATAAAAATCCGATGAGGCTCGATTTGAAGATCTCATAACTCGAAATGAGTAAAAATTGCATGGGTGATCTAATTAAAACACTTTTAAAAGTTTATTATTTTGTGACATTTTTCATTTATTGAATTAACTGGACATTCATCAGATTTAACATCTTATAATTATCTGCATTTAGTTTTACTTAAACAATCAAAACAATACAAATTCTGATATATATCATTAAATTAAATAAAATAACTTTCCGTCAAATACGTACTCATATCAACAGTAAATAATTATTATAAAAGTAAAGATTGTTACCTCGTTTTCTAAAAGTTTATTTTTGAAGAAAACAATAACTTAACATCTAGGTATAGGATAATTTAAAACGGATCTCAACATAGCGTTTGTAGTCCAACGGTTAGGATAATTGCCTTTCAAGCAATAGACCCGGGTTCGACTCCCGGCAAACTCATATGTTTTTTGGTAACTACTTTTCATTATTTTCCTTTTGTCTAAACGAACAATAATTGATAAAATTGGGCAACATCCATAACAACAAGAAGAAATGCCATTGCCGAATTACCACCTCAATATCATCCAAAACAATAGAATGACTTACCCGTCTTAACATCATACAAAACGATAAAACATAACAATAATAAAACATTAATGAAAACGATAAGACGTATAACCTGGAGTAGGCATATATACTTCTGTTAAGACATTTGATAAAACCCAAATTAAGAGATGTACAAGAAAAGACAAGACACTTGAGACCCAAAGAGGTGTTACAAAGCAACTTTGTGTTAAAACTCTGCCTTGTAGAATTTGGGCATCATACCATTTGTGTACAATATTTCACATGCTTGTGGTTGGCAAAGATGTTCTTGTTACCAGCAACGTTGGTTTTAGATACAAAGCTATTGCATTTTTTAAGAAATAGATAAAATTTTATATGGATATATAGGTATTTAATTTTAAATAACAACTATATCTTGGTAGTCAATCTAAACCATATTTTTGGATCCTATGAAACTGTAGATTATATCAAAATGTATAATACTCTTTTTATTTAATCTCAAATTAAATAAAATTTATTTTCCAATTAGTTTGTTAAACTTTAGGTAATTGACTATAGCCTTATTGGAAATAAAGAGATGAAAAGGAGGAGATGAAGCTTAAGAATCAGGATTGAGGAGAAGGTCAAAATAAAAGGACTTTAGTGATTAGTGGCAATCATACGTCGAAATCTTAAATCTCATATTAGATGCCATATTTAAGTGAAAAGTTTTTTACTAACTTGATCATGAATAATTTTATATATATGACTTACAAAAATAATTATTTTTGAGACTTTGTTTTACCATGTGAGAGCTTCACAACGAACCAAAAGCATGTGAGTGTAGTTGGGTGCCAAGCTAATACGAATCTATGATACCACCACTCGTGCGTGAAAAATAGTGTCTTGAAAAAGAAAAGATGAACAAGACCTAACTACTCTACATACTAAAATGGTTATTATAATAAATAAACAAATATATAAGTTTGTGAAAATGTAAGGACGTTTGTGGGATAGAATGATTATTAGAGAAAAGTTTGTGGTGATGTTTGTAGTTGCTAGTATATCAAAAACACCACTAAGTTAACGTTGAATAAGTGCAGTTAACGATCTGAATGGAATTGACAAGACGCGTGAACCGTGAAGAGTCCAATTGCAAGAAAAAAAATATTTTAAACGAAATTGCCAAAAATGATCAAACCTTAGGGACGATACAGGATACTTTATTCAAAAACTAGAAACAAATTATTTACGATCTGAAAATACAATATTAAATGGTTACTTAATTTGCAAAACACCCCCTTAAGCATATATAGATGATAATAGAAAAAACATGATTTTGCGACGTCTATGAATAATCAGGTTCATGACCTAATGGTCTAATGGCATGGGGTCTAACTTTCTAAAATAGAGGTAGTGGGTTAAATTCCTTGCAGGTTCAAGGTTAAAGGGATTTTGTAAATTTGTTGTTAAAATAATAAACTAAAAAAAAAAAAAAGTGGCACAACACTTCTATTTTCAAAGGTAAACATAGCAATCCTTCCTTTGGATCGGATCTAGTCCAAATGCTAGCCCAGTGGGCTTCTAACCATAAATAATATTGTTGGTGTAACTTAATGGAACAAACCATAAATAATAATATTGTTGGTGACTTGGTGTCTTGGTGAAGTGTGATTATTCTATTTCTACGATTAGAATTCGTTGAAAGAGTTAACTTACCACATGCATTGTATTTTTTTATTTTTATTTTCCAAACGTACATATTAGATTAATAGAAGAGTCAATATGCCTTTCCATGAAGAGTCATATATCACCGGTCATTTAAAAAACCGTTTTGATCAACCGTTGTGTCGTTTCGGCTTTCTCCAGTAACCACCCTTTAACCGTCATGAACAACCGCCGCCATCCCAAATCTATAAATACACCATCACATCCCTCCATAACAATGTTAAACGATGGTGATCACAAGTAACTAGATGGTCATGTAATCATCTTTGTCCGTTGCTAAAACAATCGCCAAACATCCTAACGTCCAGTGAGGGGAAACCTGACACATGCGGTGGCACTTGGATGGGCAACAAATATCGATGTCGCGTGGCCGGGTATGGGACAGTCGGACAGCGGGAACGCCCGTTGGGTAAGCACTGAAACGCTACAAGACACCGGGCCGTAACGATACCCCGCCGCCGAAAAAGGTGATGTCGTGATGGAGACTTCTTTTAATAGCCTTTGCCGGAGTTAATATTTGTGAAATTAAGGCCACTTTGACAGACTATTTGTTGAACAAAAATTTTATTTGAGACTTCTTTTGTTTTTGGTTATATGATGATCGTTTATGTCATCAACGTGTTGGAATATACTTAAATTCTGCAAACTATAATTTGTTGTTATTCTTTTAATTCAATATTAACCCTTAATTTGCATGGCAAATACATTAATGTGGAGTGAGTTGTTATTCAAATACCCTTTTGAAATCCAAAGTTAAAGGGATTTGTATAAAAAGAGAAAAAAAATATATGTTTGTTTGTGTTCATGAACAAGTTCAGTTCTTAACAAACGAAAGCAAATAAAGATTTTTCTTTTCGGTTATCGTTTATGAACCATTCGTGAACAAGTGTAAAATACTAAACAAGCGAACATAAACAACGCTTCGTTTAGTTTGGTTCGGTTCGTTTACAACCCTAGGTAAGTTTATGTTTATGGTGTATTTTTTCTTAGATAGCACTTTAATACTTAAATCATGCCACTTTATTTGAAATCAATGCCTAAGTATCATCAAATAAAAATGTTATTTGTAACCAAACATAAAATAATACCGCGGCAATGCGCGGGTTAACATTGCTAGTTATAAATCGTTTATAATTTTATGACAAAACTAAAATTTGATTCGATTGTACAGAATAAAACTTTCGTATGCGTTTGTAATTCAGTAACTATTTAACATCCAACTACTTTAACTTACCTAAGTGATTAGAAATTGTAACACCCGAAAATTTAAACGAATCAATAGGTTTTAAAAACACGTTGGCACGGAAATAGGTAACAATTTTTTCCATTTGAAAACGATATAATTTGAAGTTCAGTAATCTCAAATGACCTTTTTAACTCATTTGTAAAACCAACTATTGAGACAACCCACTCTTCGTAACACCACGTCATGTAGTTAAGCTACCACTAGCGAATCTTTGGCATAGTGAACCTTTCGAAATTTTCTCGGTATCCTCCATGAAAAAGATATTGTTTAATAACTCAAATTTGGGTGCTTCGTTTATTTTTAAGTGGAATAGTTGGGTGTCTAAAAAAGAGCATTCATGCTTGGAAGGCGGAAATGGATAGACTATCCACCCTCGTGGCTTTATCCAAAAGAAACATTGAGGTGGGTTCGATGACTTGTAGATTATGTGGAGAATACGAAGAAACGAGTGATCATCTCCTCACTTCTTGTTATTTTGCCACATTAGTTTGTGGGTTATATGAAAACTGATAAAGCATTCAATTGAAGTTGAAGGAATGAAGGGTAAGCGAGCGAGTGTTAGGAGAGACGTTTAACGCAAGTTTCATTTTTGTTTATGATTGCAGTTAATGCCGTAGAAGAGCACCTTAATGTCGCTGATGCTAGACTGTCGCTATCTAGTCAAAAACAAATAAATCAAGATCCTAATCACCTAAGCTAGCTAGGGTAAGTAGGGTGTCGAACCACGAGGAGTATGTGGTCAGTGTGCAGTGAAATCGATTCCTAATATTATGAAGTGAATTCTATCAAAGTGCTAATCACACTAGCAATCAATTTAATTGTATAAGAAACGAACAAGTACTCAAGATTCAGTCAATCAAATAAAGCAAATCACACCTGGGAATCCAAGTAAGCAATCAAACAGCAATCTCATGTAACTTAACAGATTAACTATCTTGTGTCAACTACAGTCTGACTAACCGGCTAAACCTTAGGCATCCACGCTCGCTAACACACGACACTGGTTATCAAACGGTCCCTGCCTGTGTGACTCAACTAAGGGCAAACGTATGCTTTATTGCAATTAACAGGTCAAACAATCCTATGAGCAATTATTATAGCAATCGACAAACTAATCGTTATGATCGAAATAAACCTAAACCGACTGATTGTACGAACATACTAAACATCAATACTCATAGATTAACATCAAAGCAATTACAATTAGTTGTTCTATTACATGAGAAATAAACTGAAAGATTACAAACTATACATCCCGGGTATGACTCGAAGGGTCTAGCCGCGTCTTGGCATCTCTCGGTCTTCGATTCGGATGATTTGGATCATATCTATGGCCTTGAGATGAATAGGAATGAAGGTTTTCTCCTCTTGCTGCTCTAGAAACTGCTTGAAACTGAATGGGGGCGTCTAAGGTCGTCAAAACAAGATATAACATCAAACCCTAACTTTCCCGTCGGTAGGGACCATCACGTAGCGCGATGGTCACCCTCCCTGGACCATCGCGCCCAAGACAACTTCATATTTAGATTCCTCTCATCAAGAAACCCAAAATTCATATATTATGGGTTATGTAACTCATTTTCTAGCCCAGGATATGTTCGTTTTACTTCCTGGTCGCTTTTTGTGAACCCATCTTATTCAGTTTTAGCATTGGCTTTAGGTTTCTCATCCAAACTCTTCCCGAATCCTTATAACACTTCCTAAGACTTCAATTTATGCTTCGGTCTTCCCGAGATATCATTCCATGCTCGTACAAGTCTCCAATTTAGCATCTTTAACGATCAATGACCTGAAATACAAAAGCACGTATGAAGTACCAAAGTTCTAACAATATACTAAACAAAACTACATAATTAACACACTAATATATATACAAAATACCCGAACATCAATATCTATATTTACTTATTAAGCATATTGGATATTCAATATATTAATTTAACAAAATTCGGTGAGACGTGCTAAAATTTAATGTGCTATCTCATCTGGGAACGTTGCACTTCAACTTCAGGCGACTGATGTTCGGGTATTTTGTATATATATTAGTGTGTTAAATTACCCGAACATCAGTCGCCTGAAGTTGAAGTGCAACGTTTCCAGATGAGATAGCACATTAAATTTTAGCACGTCTCACCGAATTTTGTTAAATTAATATATTGAATATCCAATATGCTTAATATCTTTATTTGCTTTCGTTTGTTAAGAACTGAACTTGTTCATGAACACAAACAAACATATATTTTTTTTTCTCTTTTTATACAAATCCCTTTAACTTTGGATTTCAAAAGGGTATTTGAATAACAACTCACTCCACATTAATGTATTTGCCATGCAAATTAAGGGTTAATATTGAATTAAAAGAATAACAACAAATTATAGTTTGCAGAATTTAAGTATATTCCAACACGTTGATGACATAAACGATCATCATATAACCAAAAACAAAAGAAGTCTCAAATAAAATTTTTGTTCAACAAATAGTCTGTCAAAGTGGCCTTAATTTCACAAAATATTAACTCCGGCAAAGGCTATTAAAAGAAGTCTCCATCACGACATCACCTTTTTCGGCGGCGGGGAATCGTTACGGCCCGGTGTCTTGTAGCGTTTCAGTGTGAAGAAACACTAACCGGACCCCGGACAGATTACTGGTAACCTGGGGGTTAGATAGATGTTTCCCACGAGGGGTTAGACCCTTGGAAGATGGTTCTTCTGATAACCTGCAAAACAGACACCGTGAGCTCGTCACTGAGAAGGGGGGGGGTTCCTCCTTGTGACCACCCTCCGGCGTGAGAATCAGACTAGATTGCTCTTTAAATATAAAAGTATATTAAGAGATTGCTAGAGCAGATATCAGGTATAATATGATGATAATGTGATAAGATATGATAAGATGAGATGGTCATACCATTTGTGGTATTTATAGCCGAAGGTAGGTTTCCAAGGAGGTATGGCCGGCTGCAACAGTGTTCCTGTTCACCAACAGTAGCCTACGCACGTGCCCTGCTGGTAGTTGGTGGGTAGGTAGCGGCTGATAGCGACCAGGCCTGCTGTATACTATTCCTTTTCCACCAACTGCCGGCTACGCACGTAGTATGACAGGAGTTGGTGAGTAGGCAGCGGCTAATAGTGACATACAGTGTAGGAGCATGCTGCTCGCCATACTGTTGTCCATAAGCTGTCGTATCTTTAGTCGGATCTTTTTCCCATACCTCGTCAGGTACAGTACAGAAGATCTTCCCGTATCGTACGGACTGGCTTATTTGGGCGGGAGTATTCCCCCTCCCGCCCTTGTGCGGGATTGTTCCCGGCTTCGCTCATTCCTTCAGGTGACACTGAACGATTGAGAGCTAAGTGCCTTGTGCGTGTAGCCTTGCTGCGCGGGTGGCCTTCCCTAATGGCTTGTATCCGAGGCTGCGGGGACAGGCGGAGTCCTTCACCATTGGGAGGCATTTCCTTCGGGACCAGCTTGCGTACTGCGTGTAAGGACGTCACGTCTCTGAGCATGGTTGGTCCTGCGGATCCAGTTGGTTTCTGCGCAGACGTCCCTGTTTAAGGTGAGTCTTGCGGGTCCAACTGGGCTCTGCTGGGACCTACCTCTTCAAGTCCCCCCAGTCCAATGTTCTTCTCATGCGTGTTTAATAAAGTGAGGTGAACTTTTGGACTTAAGCAAAGGGTTTTGAAAAGGGTTTTTTAAGGTTTTCCATGGGGATTCTTCTCGCGGAAGTCCTTGTCACTTGCAGAAATTCCCGAGTTTCCTGCTTGGTCTTTGGGTATGATGCGGGTAGGTCTGTAACCTCCTCGCAAGTCAGGAGCGTTGAGTCCCACTTGTGTGGATTCTCCATGAGGTTTTGGTAGTTTTGAACATAGTGATCAATTATGTTAAAACCACCAATTCCATCCTGGAGCTTCAAACAACGTAGTTCTCGACGTTCCCGCTATGCGGGGATGTTATTTCCGTTTCCGCAAGCATTGCCCAGAAGATCCTTCTTGGTTTCAATTCCCAGCGGAGCGCTAGGTATGTGAAGGGTTTTGCCTTAACACTGTACCAGCGCTCGTCTTACGGTTACTTTACTTCCAAGGTATTCCTGGCGTCAATTCCCTGCGGGTGCTAGGTATGTGAAGGGTTTTGCCTTTACACTGTACCCGCACCCGTCTTATAGTTACTTGGTTGCCGAGGAATATTTGGCTTCAATTCCCTGCGGGTGTTAGGTATGTGAAGGGTTTTGCCTTTACACTGTACCCGCATCCGTCTTACGGTTACTTGTTCGCCAAAGTTTACTTGGCTTCAATTCCCTGCGGGTGCTAGGTATGTGAAGGGTTTTGCCTTTACACTGTACCCGCATCCGTCTTACGGTTACTTGTTTGCCAAGGTTTTACCGGGCTTCAATTCCCTGCGGGTGCTAGGTGCGTGAAGGGTTTTGCCTTTACACTGTACCCGCATCCGTCTTACGGTTACTTGTTTGCCAAGGAATATTTGGCTTCAATTCCCTACGGGTGTTAGGTATGTGAAGGGTTTTGCCTTTACACTGTACCCGCATCCGTCTTACGGTTACTTGTTTGCCAAGGAATATTTGGCTTCAATTCCCTGCGGGTGCTAGGTACGTGAAGGGTTTTGCCTTTACACTGTACCCGCATCCGTCTTACGGCTGCTTGTTTGCCAATGTAAGGGGTATTTTCCCGCTTACTTTTTAATATTTTCAAAATTTGAATTTTGAAATTCGAAGGGTTGGTGGAAAGATAGGAACAGTCCAAACCTCTGAAACGTCGTGCGACGGTTTCTTCTGACTGTGTCAGGACGTGCAGGAAGTTATGGTGACGTGACAGTACATGGTCATTCCAGACGCTTTTCAGGCGCTGTGGGCGTGATTTTCGGGCGCGTGGCCGCGAAATTACTGGCACACGTCCTTTCAACAGCTGTTTCCAGCTTGCTTTTTGCCACGTGTCATAGTTTCATTGCACCTTCGATTTCTCTCTCCTCCGCATTAAATTCACCGCATTAATTGCGATTACTATATAAAGGGGGAGAGGGTTCTTTGTAATCCACACTTTCACCCTTCTCTTCTTCTTCTTAGCGATTTCCGGCAAATACTCCCCTTTTCAGGCAAGCATTTTCCCGAAATCGTTTTCTTCTTCCTCTGCAATATGTCTTCCCATGATGCTGAAGCTGTAGCCGACGATAGGAGTACTGCTGGCGAGTGCCAGTGTGCTCTACCTGTCGATCAGTACCAGTACGTCGTCAGGAAATTCATGCTTGAGTCTCTTGAGCCTGAGTTTCCTGAACCCCACCAGACTGTGTACGATGCCCCCAGTGGCAAGATCGGGGTATATGCTGCATTCTTTGTTTATGGGAACCTTAGGTTCCCATTGACAAAGTTTGTGTACCGTGTCTTGGAGAGGCACGGTGTGCACCTAACCGAGTTGCATCCGATGGCGATTGCCAAGATCCGGCACTTCGAGTGGGTGTGCCGGATTCTGGGTATTGAGCCCTATGTGGACCGCCTGATGACCTTCTATACTTGGAGGTGCATCCAGGGGTGGTACACCCTGACAACCCGTATTAAGGGTTTGAAGATCTGCGTGACCGAGCGCAGTCTCCGATCGTGGAAGCGGGAGTTCTTCTACGTTTCTGCCCGCGCCATCCCCATTGCCATGAAGTTTAAGAAGGGGCAAGCGCTTCCGAGCCTTCATGCTTCCAGCTACCAGGAGGCGGAATGGTTCGCGAAGATATCCCGGGTCCAATCTCCGGTTTACCGGTTTGCGGAGTCCGGGATGGTGATGCTGGGGATGAGTCGGGTATGGAAGGATGCGTCCCGGTTTCCCATCCTTCTCGAATACGGTTTGAATTCTATTCCTTATGGTATGTCTTGTCTTTCTTGCTGATACGAGTCTGTCTTCTAACTGTTTCTTTTCTTTCAGAGGGGAACAATTTGGAGTCGCTCCTGTACCCGCGGGAAGCTGACGGTCCCGTGCGGGTGGGTACTCGTGCTCTTGACGAGAACGAGTTGCCCATCCTGGAGCAAACAGTGGATCGGTTTGTGGAGGTCTATCCGCTGGGCCACGAGATCCTGAGCCAAATTGGAGGCTCTCCAACGTGCTCATGATGCCTTGGCGATGGAGGATGCCAAGAAGCTTCAAGAAATCCTGGACCAGAGGGGCGTGCTTGATCACACCGAGCGGAAGCTTAAGGGCGTTGAAGAGGCTGCTGCAAAGGAAGTGCTACTTGCCAACCTTAACAAAAGCGCAGCCGAACGCGCCTGCACCCAAGCTCAAGCCGCCCTCCAAGAAGCTCTGGTTGCCAAGGAATGGCTTCTTCGAGAGGCGTTGCCTCAGGTATGTTTAGCTTTACGTCTTCACGCTTTCCTTTGTACATAGAAAAGGTGTTTGACACTTGTATATTTTCTTTGTAGGTTGTGCATCGGGTCTTCTCAGAGACTACTTACGATGATGCCATGAGCGCAGCCCTCAACGCTTCTCACAAGGATGGGGAACGGGCCGGCTTCCTGCTTGGTCTAGGGTTCGTTGAGAAAGGCTTCCCGCCTTCCAACTTCCCTTTGTACAATGTTGATACTGAAGCCATATACGACCAAGCAGTAAATCAATACGCCGCCTTCCCGCATCCAGTGGTGAAGGTGAACCAAGTAGCTGCTGCTGATGATGGGCTAGCTATCCTCAAAGCTTTCCTTGAACTGCCACGCTCTACCGATGGGGCTGGTCCAAGTGGAAGTGGCCCTGAAGCCTGATCCTGAAGATCCCTTCCCACTGCTAGGATAGTTTTAGCTTGTATAGATTTATTTTCTTCTTTTCGTAGGCGGGTAGTTACCCGGCCATTCTTGTAATAATTCGTTTGTGAAATACAAATCTTTTTTGCGTATAAGATTGTTATTTCCTTCTTTGGGTTTCTTGCTTTATAAACTTATGACTTGCATACTTAGTTTAAATTAGCAATTTTTCAAGTGTTTAGAATAAGTTAACCTGTTGAACGTGGTTGATAATGGGTTAAAGTTTTGCTTCCTCTTTCGTGATTGTGCGGGTAGAACCGTCACTTGCACTTAGTAGGATGGCTAAACTTTAACCTTCATCTGACCTGCGTGTAGGTTTTCCTCATCTTTTGAGGATAAGTTAACCTGTTGAACGTGGTTGATAATGGGTTAAAGTTTTGCTTCCTCTTTCGTGATTGTGCGGGTAGAACCGTCACTTGCACTTAGTAGGATGGCTAAACTTTAACCTTCATCTGACCTGCGTGTAGGTTTTCCTCATCTTTTGAGGATAAGTTAACCTTTGAACGTGGTTGATAATAGGTGTGAAGTTTTGCTTCCTGTTTCGTGATTGTGCGGGTAGAACCGTCACTTGCACTTAGTAGGATGGCAAAACTTTACCCATATCTGACCTGCGTGTAGGTTTTCCTCATCCTTTGAGGATAAGTTAACCTTTGAACGTGGTTGATAATAGGTGTGAAGTTTTGCTTCCTGTTTCGTGATTGTGCGGGTAGAACCGTCACTTGCACTTAGTAGGATGGCAAAACTTTACCCATATCTGACCTGCGTGTAGGTTTTCCTCATCCTTTGAGGATAAGTTAACCTTTGAACGTGGTTGATAATAGGTGTGAAGTTTTGCTTCCTCTTTCGTGATTGTGCGGGTAGAACCGTCACTTGCACTTAGTAGGATGGCAAAACTTTACCCATATCTGACCTGCGTGTAGGTTTTCCTCATCCTTTTGAGAATTTTGTTTTGAACCGTTCGACGCGCGGTTGTCCATAGGTTAGTGTTCAGTTTCCTTTCATGATTCATGCGGATAGACCGGCACTTTCATTTAATGGGATAATTGAACTCTTCCCCTTTAACTGACCTGCGTGAAGGTTTTTTCCTGTTATTGGGTTTGTGCGGGTAGGACCGCCTTCCCACGCAACGACTTCACGTAATGTGAATGCCGTCACCAGTGTTGCATAGTTTAACCGTTCGACGCGCGGTTGTTGATAGGTTATTGTTCAGTTTCCTCATTATGATTCGTGCGGATAGACCGGCACTTTCATTTTTGGGTGCTGAACCTTTCCCCTTCAACTGACCTGCGTGAAGGTTTTTTCGCATTATTGGGTTTGTGCGGGTAGAACCGCCTTCCCACGCAACGACTTCACATAATGTGAATATCGTCATATTAGTGCAGAAAAAGTAAAATCATCAGCTTCGATGTTCTAAAGAGAATCATTTCCATTAGAAGTGGCTCTTGGCCTTCTTTACAAATTGGAATTGATTTACATGCAAACTGTGTAAATGAGCTCCCTTCCATATTGTTGGGATGGGAGTGCCATCGAGCCGATACGCACCTGGTTCGGGATCTCGTTCTTTACGCAGCATGTAGTCTCGATATTGAAGCTGGAATTTTTATTCGTGTTTTCCCCAGCTGGGGTTCTACACGCACCCGCCTGCTCAGCCTTTATTGCGCCACGAGGTGCGCGAGCGTCCCATCTCTGACAAATGCTTCAACCATGTCTTTTACGTCTATGCATTCTTCAGTGTTGTGGCCTTTTGTCTTGTGAGTCACAGTATTTGCTCCGATCAGCATCGTGACGATGTCGGATTATTGGAGGCTTTGGCCACGGGAGCTCTTCAGTGGCGAATATCTCAGTGACGCTTTTGGTGAGTGGCGTCCATCTGGAGTTTCGGTGCGGCTGTACATTATCCTTTCCGCCCAATCGATGTTGGAAGCCGGATGAGGTGTCAAAGTTTACCCTTGACTGCCAAATGCCTAGCTTCCGCTTTTTATTTAATCGGGCGGTGAGGACATTGTCTTCTCTCGTCTTCTGAGTGTAGAGGTTTGTGCTCTGTGGGAGATCTCTACCCAGTTGCTTCTCCGTTTCCGCATAGCGTTTTGCTGCTGTCATGATGGCATCCCATGTGGATGGCATACCATCTTTACCCGTTAGGGTGCGGATGAGCTCTGGGTCATGCGCGCCCTGGATGAAGGCAGCGCGAACAAGATCTTCACTGATATTGCCCAAACTTAGCTTCTTTGAGTTGAAGCGAGTGATGAAGTTTGGCAGAGATTCATCTTCTTCTCGTATGCATTTGAGGATTGTCCATTGCTCCTCGGTATACTTCCGCTGCTGGCTGAAGTGTTGGCTAAACTTCTGCTGGAAGTCTGCCCAGTCGTAGATGTGGTTGACCGGTAGACGATCAAACCAAGCTCTAGCAGCCCCAACAAGCGTCATTTGGAACATGTAGCACCACGTGGGTTCCGTCCAATTGCTGACGGTTGCCCCTGCTATGAACCTGTTCAAATGATCGTCTGGATCAGATATACCGTCATATGTGCCTATGTTAGGCATTTGTTTGGCACTCTTTGGGGCGATTGCTTCTGCAATGTCCCTTGCAAACTTGGACGTTCCTGCATTTGCAACGTTTGGTCTGAACGTTTTGGAGAAGTCTCGTGGACTTCCACCTGTGCTTTTTGGTTTGAAGGCTTGTCTAAAATGCCTTTTCGGTTGGGATTCCATTTCCTTACGCTTCCCTTTTGCCCTATGGCGAGGGTTCGCGTCGGAGTCGGATTCCTCCGAGTCATCCTCCCAGTATTCGAATTCGTCGGCCTGTTGTACGGAACGCAAGCGTTCGTTCAACTCGGCCTGGAATTCCTTTTGTCGTGCCTCCGCCCATGCCTTGACTTCATCGAGAGTTTGGCGGGGGAGTCTTCGTTTCTCAACCTGGGTATCCGTGGATCCCAGTAGGTGATCATTTACTGCACTTGCCCCAGCATGAGTAACTGGGGTAGTGTTCGTAAAATTTACTTCACTTGCCCCGGCTTGGGTAACCGGGGTAGTGTTTGTAAAAACTGTGTTACCGGTATTCCCCCCAGTAGCTGGGGTTGTGGTTACCGGAATTTCTCTAACCATCTTTGTAGAAGTTTGAAAAAACTGGAGAAAAATGTAGTTCTAGCTTTATGCACGGATGGCGCCAATGAAGAAACACTAACCGGACCCCGGACAGATTACTGGTAACCTGGGGGTTAGATAGATGTTTCCCACGAGGGGTTAGACCCTTGGAAGATGGTTCTTCTGATAACCTGCAAAACAGACACCGTGAGCTCGTCACTGAGAAGGGGGGGGGGTTCCTCCTTGTGACCACCCTCCGGCGTGAGAATCAGACTAGATTGCTCTTTAAATATAAAAGTATATTAAGAGATTGCTAGAGCAGATATCAGGTATAATATGATGATAATGTGATAAGATATGATAAGATGAGATGGTCATACCATTTGTGGTATTTATAGCCGAAGGTAGGTTTCCAAGGAGGTATGGCCGGCTGCAACAGTGTTCCTGTTCACCAACAGTAGCCTACGCACGTGCCCTGCTGGTAGTTGGTGGGTAGGTAGCGGCTGATAGCGACCAGGCCTGCTGTATACTATTCCTTTTCCACCAACTGCCTGCTACGCACGTGGTATGACAGGAGTTGGTGAGTAGGCAGCGGCTAATAGTGACATACAGTGTAGGAGCATGCTGCTCGCCATACTGTTGTCCATAAGCTGTCGTATCTTTAGTCGGATCTTTTTCCCATACCTCGTCAGGTACAGTACAGAAGATCTTCCCGTATCGTACGGACTGGCTTATTTGGGCGGGAGTATTCCCCCTCCCGCCCTTGTGCGGGATTGTTCCCGGCTTCGCTCATTCCTTCAGGTGACACTGAACGATTGAGAGCTAAGTGCCTTGTGCGTGTAGCCTTGCTGCGCGGGTGGCCTTCCCTAATGGCTTGTATCCGAGGCTGCGGGGACAGGCGGAGTCCTTCACCATTGGGAGGCATTTCCTGCGGGACCAGCTTGCGTACTGCGTGTAAGGACGTCACGTCTCTGAGCATGGTTGGTCCTGCGGATCCAGTTGGTTTCTGCGCAGACGTCCCTGTTTAAGGTGAGTCTTGCGGGTCCAACTGGGCTCTGCTGGGACCTACCTCTTCACAGTGCTTACCCAACGGGCGTTCCCGCTGTCCGACTGTCCCATACCCGGCCACGCGACATCGATATTTGTTGCCCATCCAAGTGCCACCGCATGTGTCAGGTTTCCCCTCACTGGACGTTAGGATGTTTGGCGATTGTTTTAGCAACGGACAAAGATGATTACATGACCATCTAGTTACTTGTGATCACCATCGTTTAACATTGTTATGGAGGGATGTGATGGTGTATTTATAGATTTGGGATGGCGGCGGTTGTTCATGACGGTTAAAGGGTGGTTACTGGAGAAAGCCGAAACGACACAACGGTTGATCAAAACGGTTTTTTAAATGACCGGTGATATATGACTCTTCATGGAAAGGCATATTGACTCTTCTATTAATCTAATATGTACGTTTGGAAAATAAAAATAAAAAAATACAATGCATGTGGTAAGTTAACTCTTTCAACGAATTCTAATCGTAGAAATAGAATAATCGCACTTCACCAAGACACCAAGTCACCAACAATATTATTATTTATGGTTTGTTCCATTAAGTTACACCAACAATATTATTTATGGTTAGAAGCCCACTGGGCTAGCATTTGGACTAGATCCGATCCAAAGGAAGGATTGCTATGTTTACCTTTGAAAATAGAAGTGTTGTGCCACTTTTTTTTTTTTTTAGTTTATTATTTTAACAGCAAATTTACAAAATCCCTTTAACCTTGAACCCGCAAGGAATTTAACCCACTACCTCTATTTTAGAAAGTTAGACCCCATGCCATTAGACCATTAGGTCATGAACCTGATTATTCATAGACGTCGCAAAATCATGTTTTTTCTATTATCATCTATATATGCTTAAGGGGGTGTTTTGCAAATTAAGTAACCATTTAATATTGTATTTTCAGATCGTAAATAATTTGTTTCTAGTTTTTGAATAAAGTATCCTGTATCGTCCCTAAGGTTTGATCATTTTTGGCAATTTCGTTTAAAATATTTTTTTTCTTGCAATTGGACTCTTCACGGTTCACGCGTCTTGTCAATTCCATTCAGATCGTTAACTGCACTTATTCAACGTTAACTTAGTGGTGTTTTTGATATACTAGCAACTACAAACATCACCACAAACTTTTCTCTAATAATCATTCTATCCCACAAACGTCCTTACATTTTCACAAACTTATATATTTGTTTATTTATTATAATAACCATTTTAGTATGTAGAGTAGTTAGGTCTTGTTCATCTTTTCTTTTTCAAGACACTATTTTTCACGCACGAGTGGTGGTATCATAGATTCGTATTAGCTTGGCACCCAACTACACTCACATGCTTTTGGTTCGTTGTGAAGCTCTCACATGGTAAAACGAAGTCTCAAAAATAATTATTTTTGTAAGTCATATATATAAAATTATTCATGATCAAGTTAGTAAAAAACTTTTCACTTAAATATGGCATCTAATATGAGATTTAAGATTTCGACGTATGATTGCCACTAATCACTAAAGTCCTTTTATTTTGACCTTCTCCTCAATCCTGATTCTTAAGCTTCATCTCCTCCTTTTCATCTCTTTATTTCCAATAAGGCTATAGTCAATTACCTAAAGTTTAACAAACTAATTGGAAAATAAATTTTATTTAATTTGAGATTAAATAAAAAGAGTATTATACATTTTGATATAATCTACAGTTTCATAGGATCCAAAATATGGTTTAGATTGACTACCAAGATATAGTTGTTATTTAAAATTAAATACCTATATATCCATATAAAATTTTATCTATTTCTTAAAAAATGCAATAGCTTTGTATCTAAAACCAACGTTGCTGGTAACAAGAACATCTTTGCCAACCACAAGCATGTGAAATATTGTACACAAATGGTATGATGCCCAAATTCTACAAGGCAGAGTTTTAACACAAAGTTGCTTTGTAACACCTCTTTGGGTCTCAAGTGTCTTGTCTTTTCTTGTACATCTCTTAATTTGGGTTTTATCAAATGTCTTAACAGAAGTATATATGCCTACTCCAGGTTATACGTCTTATCGTTTTCATTAATGTTTTATTATTGTTATGTTTTATCGTTTTGTATGATGTTAAGACGGGTAAGTCATTCTATTGTTTTGGATGATATTGAGGTGGTAATTCGGCAATGGCATTTCTTCTTGTTGTTATGGATGTTGCCCAATTTTATCAATTATTGTTCGTTTAGACAAAAGGAAAATAATGAAAAGTAGTTACCAAAAAACATATGAGTTTGCCGGGAGTCGAACATGGGTCTATTGCTTGAAAGACAATTATCCTAACCGTTGGACTACAAACGCTATGTTGAGATCTGTTTTAAATTATCCTATACCTAGATGTTAAGTTATTGTTTTCTTCAAAAAATAAACTTTTAGAAAACGAGGTAACAATCTTTATTTTTATAATAATTATTTACTGTTGATATGAGTACGTATTGGACGGAAAGTTATTTTATTAATTTAATGATATATATCAGAATTTGTATTGTTTTGTTTGTTTAAGTAAAACTAAATGCAGATAATTATAAGATGTTAAATCTGATGAATGTCCAGTTAATTCAATAAATGAAAAATGTCACAAAATAATAAACTTTCAAAAGTGTTTTAATTAGATCACCCATGCAATTTTCTAGCCCAGGATATGTTCGTTTTACTTCCTGGTCGCTTTTTGTGAACCCATCTTATTCAGTTTTAGCATTGGCTTTAGGTTTCTCATCCAAACTCTTCCCGAATCCTTATAACACTTCCTAAGACTTCAATTTATGCTTCGGTCTTCCCGAGATATCATTCCATGCTCGTACAAGTCTCCAATTTAGCATCTTTAATGACCAATGACCTGAAATACAAAAGCACGTATGAAGTACCAAAGTTCTAACAATATACTAAACAGAACTACATAATTAACACACTAATATATATACAAAATACCAGAACATCAGTCGCCTGAAGTTGAAGTGCAACGTTCCCAGATGAGATAGCACATTAAATTTTAGCACGTCTCACCGAATTTTGTTAAATTAATATATTGAATATCCAATATGCTTAATAAGTAAATATAGATATTGATGTTCGGGTATTTTGTATATATATTAGTGTGTTAATTATGTAGTTTTGTTTAGTATATTGTTAGAACTTTGGTACTTCATACGTGCTTTTGTATTTCAGGTCATTTATCGTTAAATATGCTAAATTGGAGACTTGTAAGAGCATGGAATGATATCTCGGGAATACTGGAGCATAAATTGAAGTCTTAGGAAGTGTTGGAAGGATTCGGGAGGAGTTTTGGATGAGAAACCTAAAGCCGATGCTAAAACTGAACAAGATGGGTTTACAAAAAGCGACCAGGAAGTAAAACGAGCATATCCTGGGCTAGAAAATGAGTTACGGACCCATAATATATGAATTTTGGGTTTCTCGATGAGAGGAATCCAAATATGAAGTTATTTTGGACCATCGCGTTTCCTAGACCATGGCGCTGCGCGATGGTTCCCAAAAACGGGAAAGTTAGGGTTTTTGTTTAAAACATGTTTTGACAACCCTAATCGATTCCATTCAGTTTCCAGAGCATTTTTGGAGGAGAATAGCTGCCCACCATCACTTCCATTCATCTCAAGGCCATAGATATGATCCAAATCATCATAATCGAAGACCGAGAGATGCCGAGACGCGGCTAGATCCTTCGAGTTATACCCGGGATGTATAGTTTGTAATCTTTCAGTTTATTTCTCATGTATAGAACAACTAATTGTAATTGTTTTGATGTTAATCTATGAGTATTGATGTTTAGTATGTTCGTACAATCAGTCGGTTTAGATTTATTTCGATCAGAACGATTAGTTTGTCGATTGCTATAATAATTGCTCATAGGATTGTTTGACCTGTTAATTGCAATAAAGTATACGTTTGCCTTTAGTTGAGTCACACAGGCAGGGACCGTTTGATAACCAGTGTCGTGTGTTAGCGAGCGTGGATGCCTAAGGTTTAACCGGTTAGTCAGTCTGTAGTTGACACAAGATAGTTAATCTGTTAAGTTGCATGAGATTGCTGTTTGATTGCTTACTTGGATTCCCGGGTGTGATTTGCTGTATTTGATTGACTGAATCTTGAGTACTTGTTCGTTTCTTATACAACTAAATTGTTTGCTAGTGTGATCAGCACTTTGATAGAATTCACTTCATAATCTTAGGAATCGATTTCACTGCACACTGACCACATACTCCTCGTGGTTCAACACCCTACTTACCCTGACTAGCTTAAGGTGATTAGGACACTGATTTACTTGTTTTTGACTAGATAGCGACAGTCTAACATCAGATATCTTACACTTCTATACCTTCCAATTATTCTGAATTATTATAACCAAACTCACAATTTATTGTAATCAAATACCTATATACATAAAGTATTGCATTTAACGTTATAATTATTAAGCATTAAATTCATATATTCATACAAAAGTTGTCACCATCATTATATCAAAAATCTGACTTGATGTTCAAACCTTCTAACAATCTGTTAACCCTTGCACTAATTTTGTCTTTAAACTCCATATGTACTTTTAGCTTTGTTGGATTCTCAGTCTTCAAACTATCCAACCCTCTCAACAACACAGAGTGTTCAACCTCAAAACAAGTGAAAACTTTGTATGAACCGTCTTCCCATTCAATCGCAGCTCGATCAAAGTCCTGAAAGTAAAACAATTCTTTTACATGATACTTAAACACTAGTCATATATTTTTAACAAATATTCTCCAACTTAATTAATTTATTATAATAAATAATAAAAACATTAAAAATTGGCATCTAAAATAATACAAGAAATAATTAAAATTAATGAAAGTTATCATTCGAAAAATGCAACCCATTTCAACAATAAATAACAGAAAATGGGTACGTTCATTGTTAAAAAAAATTAAATATATAAACACTAATAATAATAACAATAATAAAGTTATAAAACATAAAAAAATTATTGTTTTAAAATGATTTAAATAAATAAATAATTTAAGATAAACAAAATTATTAATTAATAAGAATATATAAACTTTAAATGTATGATAATGATAATGATAATGATAATAATATATAAAAAACTAATAATTTTGTTTAAAAAAATGCAAAAACTTGATGCGTACAACTAACAACACATAATTTTGTTGTTATGTTTTTGCAACCTTTAATTTTAATATAAAACACTTTAAATAACACTTTAATTTTAATGTTTATGTTGAAAGAAAAAAAACTTCGTGCCTACGTTCAAAACAAATATTTAATTTAAACTAAAATATATATTCTAATTTCTATAGAAATCATGATGAAACACAATTATGTGTTTTACTTTTTAATGAAGTAACCATAAAACAATCAACTACATTTAACTTCCTTGCAATTTAAGTAAACCAAAATATTAACTAGGGTTTTGGATCAAATATAAATGAAATTAACGTGTTAAAACTTGAGAATCAAGTAGAGTAATTAGGTAATTACATCATAGAGTAATTACCACAAACATTACTCTATGATGTAATTACCTAATTACTCTACTTGATTCTCAAGTTTAACACGTTAAACATTACTCTATGATGTAATTACCTAATTACTCTACTTGATTCTCAAGTTTAACACGTTAATTTCATTTGTACGTTAACTTTTCCCGTATGAACTAACCAACCCCCTCTACCAATGTACTTTGGACATATAAATTTTATTAAACTTAAATTTTTTTTAAGTAATCTAAAAAGTTACATAAATTATTACTATAATTAAAAAAATAGATAACTCTTAACTAAAAATTCAAACTTAAAACCTCTTCAACACATTGAGAAAATCTCGCAAGGTATCCCAGCTTGTACACAACACATTCTTTGACCTCTATAAAACAACAATCCTCAAAAACATTCTTAAACTTAAACCATAAACCTCCCATAAACACATTCTCAATCTCTCAACCTTGTCGATGATGCTGCCGTCTGCCGCCGCCACCACCACCACCACCACCACCGACACCCTCCCAATAACCAACCCCATCCACCACCACCAAAAACACCCACAAGAAACTCACCCTCATCCCCCTAGTCTTCCTAATCTACTTCGAAGTCGCGGGAGGGCCCTACGGCGAAGAGCCCGTGGTCAAGGCGCGGGCCCCGTCCTTGCGATCCTCGGGTTCTTAATCTTCCCATTCATATGGAGCGTCCCGGAGGCTCTAGTCACCGCGGAACTCTCCACCACTTTACCCGGTAACGGTGGCTACATCATCTGGGCCCACAAGGCCTTCGGCCCATTCTTCGGATCGTTAATGGGCACGTGGAAGTTTCTCACTGGTGTTATTAATCTCGCTGCTTTCCCAATATTATGCATTGACTATTTAGAAAAATTGTTTCCGATATTTAAATCCGAGTTACCAAGAACCGGTGCACTATTAGCTGCTAATGTTGTCCTCTCCTTTGTTAACTTTACCGGTTTGAATATCGTCGGGTACGCCGCGATCGCTCTCGGGGTCGTCTCACTCGCCCCGTTCGGTATCATGTCCGCGATCGCTGGTCCCGAAGATTAAACCGCATAGGTGGCTCAGTATGGGACAAAAGGGTGTTACAAAAGACTGGAATTTGTTTCTAAACACATTGTTTTGGAACTTAAACTTTTGGGACACTGTGAGTACGATGGCGGGTGAGGTCGAAAACCCGAAAAGGACTTTCCCGTTAGCGTTGTTTAACGCGGTTATTTTAACGTGTGTTTCATATATGGTTCCACTTTTAGCTGTCACGGGTGCGGTTGCATTGGACCAGAATGCATGGGAGAGTGGATACATGGCGGTAGCAGCCGAGTTGATCGCGGGCAAATGGTTGAAAATTTGGATTGAAATCGGGGCGGTGTTGTCCGCGATTGGGTTGTTTGAGGCTTTGTTGAGTAGTTGCTCGTTTCAGATACTAGGAATGGCGGGTTTAGGGTTTCTACCGAGGTTTTTCGAGGCTCGGTCGAAGTGGTTCGATACTCCTTGGGTTGGGATATTGGTGTCTAGTTTGATTGCTATAAGTTTTTCGTTCATGCAGTTTACGGATGTGATATCTTCTGCCAACTTTTTGTATAGTTTGGGGATGTTGTTGGAGTTGGCTTCGTTTATTTGGCTTCGGGTTAAGTTTCCGAACTTGAAGCGGCCGTTTAAGGTGCCCGGGAACGTGGTGGGCAATGGTGGCGATGTGTTTGGTACCCGCGGCTTTCTTGGTGGTTATTATGGTCATTGCTACGAAGATTGTGTACTTGATTAGCGGGGTATTGACGGTTGTTGGTGTTTTATGGTATTTTCTAATGAAGTTTTTTAAGTCAAAGAAGTTGTTTAGTTTTAAGAATGGTGATGAAATTGAAGTTGGTGAAGAAGAGTAGATTGGTTTGATTATGTTCTTTTTATTTGTAAATGATTTTAGGGAAAAGATTTATATGTTTATAGCTTTTTTTATTGCCTGTTTATCTTCTATTTCAATTTCAATGTGTATATATGTTAATGAAAATAATTATCTAGCTAATACAAGTTTTTATTATGTTTCATTGTGTATATCTTTTAATCGGTAAAACTTTTTAATCTATTTTATGTGGTCAGTCTTTAATAGATTTTACATTGGATAACTAACTTATCGAGAATAGTGGATCAATTAGTTGACCTTATATTGTTTTAATTCTACTGTATAGAAATTTTAGTGTTTTATTTTATTTATATGTAGTTTTCGAAGTTAATAGTATTTTGTGTATTTTTTTTTTGAACGGCCAATAAAAAGAAATTTATAAAAGAAAAAATGACAAGTATAAAACAATTAGACTAACAAGACACTAGTCAACACAACAACCCCAATAACAATTACACTTTAAACCTACATCAATCCTTCCATGGCAAAAGGAAAAACGACAAGTACTTTGCATTTTTATTAACAAGTCATTGGAACTTTATCTCAGAAATATAAACAAAGTTAAGTTCAATATTTCAAATTGATTAAATAAGTTTTCAATTGACGGAATAGTTTGATATTTTTAGGTGTTATGTTTTAGCTTGTACAAGGCTTACAAGCTACAAAATCCAACATCTTTGTCTCTTTGATAACAGCTTTTACACAGTTTAAGTAAGGCCCATTATAGACAATTCCTAGTTTGGTCCGGACTAGTGGGTTAAGCTTTACCAATAAGGCCCATTAAAGTTTTTAGTCCATCCACACCATTCTTGTTGAATGTTGACCACTTGACCCTGTATAGAGATTTAATCCAATTGGTCCACTTGGAGAGAGGACAAATAAATGTTGACATGAATAATCCCCTCTTCCAAACGCCTAAGTCCTACCGTAGAAGTTAGAACTCTATATATTCTCAACACTCTACACAATATTTTGGATATGCATGTGATCGTGATGGTAAAAAACTCCGTCTAGGGGTCGATTAATATCCAATTAATTGTTAGTCGGTATGCCACCGACTGCTTATCAATTAATTGCTATTTGGTTAATATTGTAAATTTTACTTTCTGATCTCTACAACACTACATGTGATACACACATAACATACACGTGTTGATACTTGTTGATTTTGTCTACACATAATAGACTTTAGCATCCGAACGGTTCAACATCTAATGTTCTTTACAATGAAAACTAATTCCTAAACCAGTCAGTCTCCCTAAGAAGAACCTCAAGCAAGGATATTCAAATCCTCATAAAATTAGACAAAAGAGTTGGAAAATAATAAGATTATATGATATTCTTTCAAAAGTAATATGTATTGAGAAATGCTTTTGAATCACTTGGTTAGACAACTTGTACCTCCATGTTGTGGTAAAGTTTATTCTTTAAAGACCAATCTTGTTGATTAATAATTATTTTGATTTGGTAGGCGTGACAAATTCGTAGTCCACAACTTTGAAATGCCTACACCACACATACATATTTATATATCCAATTGTACTAGAATAACATAATCCCAAAGACAAGACAGGTTCGATTTCAGACAATATCCATACATAAGGTCATCAACAAGCTACTGGTGCATCTAAGAATATATTCCTTCTTTTTAAAGTTTCAATTATGCATAGAATCATATCAAAATGCTTCTAATCACAAGTTCCAAACCAACAATTGTAACGAGAATTTATTCAACCCATGGTATCATTGATGCTACCTTTTGTCACTTGTGCATATGAATTCGATTCCCTTGTAAACTTAGGTAAGTTAAAACAGGCGGTTGGATCACATAACCAGTCATAACGAGTTTTAATCAAAATATAAAAAAGTACTAATTCGGTTTGGGTCAAAATTTGGTGTACCAAAATAAGTTATGAATAAATAAAGGTAACAAGCGTAAAAAAAATAATAAAATTAAAATAAATTGTACCAACTATTTATTATCATTATTCAGAAGCGTTGAAGATAGAGGAGACAATATAAAGAGAGAGGTTAAAATATGTAGAAAAGAAGGCATGATAGACATATTTTATACAAAAACGTTCATTTTTCAAGTATTTTGAGTAAAGACAGTGCATTTTAGGACGTTTTTAAAGATGGATTTTACTATAACTTTGTGAGACAAAATGTTGACAAGATGGACACATATGATTACTTATTATTAGTAAAGCCAGTTTTGAAGCTCATTGTGATGTTCTAAAGATATAAAATTATGATATATATAGTAAAATATATAAAACTTGTACAAACTTCAGGTTGACCGATAATGACTTCATCTAAACAAACCTACACTACATACAACCCAGCCAACCCTGTCAGCCTTGACTAACCACCAACCATGAGCCACTCAGTCAACTCACCACCAACCATGACCCCACCGGACCCAACGTCTAAACAAAATGAAAAATATCACGGTGACAACGTTTCTTTGCCACCGTTTT